>NW_027526203.1:404616380-404828880 GCF_048455015.1 Haemaphysalis longicornis
TGCGGGAGGTCCAGCAGCCAAGGCGTTGGAGTCTCAGCGGTGGGCCTCAGCCGGTGCCTATGTTGCCAAGCTCCCTCACCTCAGCGACCCATTTGAGAACGGACAAGTCCCCCCGGAGACAAACAGGGTGGGGGCAACGATGCACGTGACGAACATCCGCGTTGTCCCAGTAAGTAAACGCATGCCACGCCACCTACGCCATTGAAAGCGGCATGCGCGACCGCATGGGTGGCCTGCGATTCAACAATAATGTGGCAACCCCGGGGAAACAAAACAACATCATGCTTTATGGCTACCACGCAATGTCCATGGCGCTCACCGGCTACAGACAACACACGAAGCCAGCTCCCACTACAATGTATTTAATCAACGACTCTATAAGCCCGGACCTTTGCGTGGATATGCTTTCAAAATATACTTGCTTCATTCACGTACACACTCAGTCGTTGTTAAGAACAGCAGTTTTGGACGTGCCTGGCTATTATCAGCAATGTGTTGCGGCGGCAGCCTGTGCGTTAATTTTAGAACCCTTCACCTGTTAGCGGTATCATGGCAAACGCCATTTGCGGAGTTTCCTTACATGTCTCTCGCGAATTAAGCCGGACCAGTACATTCGCCCGTCGTAATTCCATAGAATTTCCCTATTGCACGCCGCGACTGAGCACTGTGACACCCTTGTAGCGGGGAAACAAATGAACGAAAATTCTTACTTTAAGTGAATTGTAGAGGGATGACAGGGACTCGCGTTCGAAGCCAGAGCATAGTAACATTATCGGTGTCATTAAATGTGCCGCCATTTTTCCTTTTAGCATGTTTCACCGGAACCCTGTGCGCTTGTTTACGTCGGCCTTCACTTCCGCTGCCTTGGGCAACATTTCTGTTCTTTGATGGCAAGCTTCGGGCTTTGTCTGCTTGTGCGAGTGTTAGGTGCATCATCAGGGGCTGACCGAAAAATCTGATCGCCATGGAGGGATTAGTTGACATCGCCTCCGTATCTCGAGTTTAAGGTATATTTCGAACGCCCCTCGTCGACTGCTGTGGTGGGGGCGGAGCCCAACATAAGCCGACCACGCTGGAGTCTAATCTTTTGCGGACTGAGATAGGCGTGCGCACTTTCTCTCCGTCAAACCTGGTGGATACTGTTAGGAGTGTGCTATCTTTCATCACGGAAATATTTAAGAATAATAATGTTTTGTTCAACTGCTTGTCGGCGTGCCTCAAATCAACCGACAGTAATATAATCCAGGAGAAAAGAAAACAGACCAAAGTCAGTGGTCGGAGCAGAACCTAGGTCTTCTGCATGGCAAACGGGCGCTCTGTACTGACTCGAATACTGCAAGTCGATGTATGTGACGTGATCGGAGGAAGAGCATATTGTTGGCGGCGCGAAGCGGAAAAGAAAGAATCAAGCAGAAGCAATGCTGCCACGCCGTTTCAAAGAGTTTCTGGGGCAGCACTAGATCAAGGGCAACAAAATTATTTCATTATCATTAACAGGAAGCGACAATATCGACGTCAGCACGATTACACCTTTGACAAATATTTCTGCAGCCGTAAAATATTCCGTTTTCCATTCATTCCGCTAGTGGAAAAGATTTGAACGCTTAAGATCCCTTAGCACCACACCAATCCCCACTTGACGAAAAAAAAAATCGTTCAGCGCAATCCGGTAGTAATGCTAAGTTTTTAAGCTTGCACTTGCAATGAATGAATGAATTGTATTATTTATTTATGTGGAGTACCTGAGGGTCGCCGGAAGGCAAAGGAGCGTATGATTTCTTTTGCAATTTTTTTTTTGTACGTGGTTGCCTGTAGTGAGCACTTTTGCGTGTAAACAATGATCGCTTGGTGGCGGCTGGTGTACTCTAAATTTTCCGATGCATAATGTCAACACCTGGTATGAATATTCTTGTCTGCGCTGTGGTCATTACCTTCTGTCAGAGTACCGTAAATCGATTGGCATTATCAAATAAATAAATAAAGAATCCACGACACCGCACCATGCTCAGAAGCTGTAAGGACCGTGTCAGGCACTTGACATATGTTCGCTGCGAACCAAGCAAAGGCACGAAATTTTGGTTACAGTTGTTCCCTGGACCAGGCTATATGAGCGTCTCTTTGACTTGTGCTCCGGCTAATTGAAATGGCGAAGATGGCGGGTAGAACCAACGGAGCCCTGGGCTGAGGACCACGCCCGCCTACCAGCCCTTCAGTTGAATAAAGCTTTAAAGCGAAGCTTCAGTGTCCTCACTGATGCCGTTGTACGCCAATACGCCCTGCAGCAAAGCCAACTTTCTCTGACGATGATGATGAAAAATAGTGGGTGAAGTAAAAAAAAAAAAAAAAACGCTTCCCGTGGCCAGAACCGAACCTGGGTCCCTCGCGTTATGAAGCCGGCGTCTATCCGATCGCTCCATTTCGACATGGTCGAAGCGAGCGCCAAGCAGCAGGTACCGGATTGATTGATGATGGGGTTTTACACGCCGACGCAACGCAGGTGATGAGGGGCGCCGTAGTGGAGGGCTCCGGATTAATTTTGACCACCTGGGGATCTTTAACGTGCGCCGAAATCTCGTACACACGGGCGTTTTTGCTTTTCGCCTCCATCAGAAAAGCGGCCGCCGCGGCCGGGAATCGAACCCGCGACCTTGTGCTCAGCAGCGCAACGCCTTAGCCACTGAGCCACCGCGGCGGGTCAGGTACCGGATTCGTGCCTTACACCTCAAACGCAAGAGTGCTTACTCGATAGTTGGTGTGGCTGTGCTAGAAAAGTGGTGCGTACCTGCAGAGTATCACTTGCTCGCAGTGTGGGATTGGCCAACCAAAGAATCCATCCCGAGAAAGCTTCGCGTTCAGCCATCGTCGTCATTAGACGGAGGGGTGCATCATTTTTTTCCTCCGCCTTCCCAAATCTTCGCATTCACGCTAGCGAGTCTCCTTCGTCCCGGCGCTCGACCTTATACTACACGCTGTATTCGGTTGTATTCGGTTGAGCAAATACAGAATGCTGATTCGAACCAAGAGGGTGGCCAAGGGATCAAGGAATAGTGCCAAATAGGCAAAGCTGCGCAATAACGAGAATTGTACAGTTTTGTTCGTGCGGAGGCAACATGAGAGGGGCAGAAAGCAGTGCTTTTCATAAGCAGATTTTATTGAGCTGCAGCAGTCAGTGAATGTCGGTAGGCAATGAAACATATCAAGGATTGGTAGTTGACTGAAAAAAAAATACAGTGACATGCTTTGTCATGTTATTACATTTTGTACTATTGTAAAGACAATACATGAGAAAATATAGCGCTTCAGTCCAGACCACATGTATATCCATATGAGGCTTTTCCTGCTGTTTTGCCGCGCCTGTTCGACGTCCGCGCGTCGCCCGGACGTATATGTTTACATGTACAGCATCCGCAGAGGCCACAGAGATGAAATGTTGGGTTAGTCTTTGTTTTCAGCTTTGCATGGACGAGCACGTCTTTAAAGCTGGCTTCGAGCCTGCAGGCGGCTTCAGGAGGCACTTCGGGTGGCTTCAACCACACGCAAATGGGGCAAGAAAAAAAGTTTGGTGTCCTCTCCCCCCCCCCCCCCCCCCCCCCCTATCTGGCTACGCCACTGCCTCCAGGAGAATTGGCACCCCTGGTTCCTAGCCACCTCGTGCCCACTACAGCTCCAGCCGACGCAAGTTATCGTTCCAGCGAGGCAGTTAGAAGAGCATGACAGATTCCCACTGCCGTTCACTCCTAAGTTCGGGATCCTCTGGCGACAAACGTGCAGTCTTGTCAGAATAACTTGACGGTGAACAATGGGCCCGACAGCGTCGAATAACTCTTACTAACGAACAGGTGCATGCACATCGCCCACAGTAATATCGGCGGCAAAACGACGAGTGCCCTCGCAGAACTCTGCAGCCATGTCGTTGCTTCCGATTTATCGATTATCCGATGCTTTCTTTGGGACAACGAGAAGAGCTAAGGAGAGCGCTACGGTAAACTGATTTTAGAGACCTTGGGCTTCGCCGTTGGGTTCGGTCACACTGTTAGGCACAGATAGATGCCTTGCGCGTTGAGCAGATGCTCAAACTAATAGCCCATCTTTCTTCGACCGCTTTCACACGTCAGCAGCTCTTTACATGGCGACAAAATGGCATCGCCTTTATTCATAACGAAGTGCGGAGTGCGCGCCGACTGTCAGAAAGCTGGGGCTGCGTGTACTCTGCCAAAGAAGCTCACCAGCTGGGCCTCCCTTGGTGGCACAGCTTCCTGTAAGCGCAACCACCCCGCGGCAGTGGGCCGTTGTCTTTGCGCACCGCTCCTTTATCGGCTAATTCACGAGCCGACGTCTGCCCCCGTTTACGCGGCTCCCGCACGCGGGCTCGTTCTTCCCGCTGCACGCTCTGCTGGTTCCTAGCGAAACGCCACGACTCCACCCCAGAGTGGCGCCTACTCCTTTGTTATTATCTTTTTCTTCCGCGAGCAATCAGCTTCTCGAAATCCAGCTCAACGCTTCTGTTACTATATTTGGGTTCTGTTCTGGTTATTTAAAAATAATAATAAAACCGACTGAATGTGAGCATTAAAGTCATTATCTATCTATTTATTTAAAGTAGGAGCCTTAGAACGACATTCGCGTATCGAGAACAACAGCAAGGGCTACGTGGCCGTATACGAGGGCGTCGGACGGAGTAAGCTCGGGGAAGGTAAAACAAAAGTAAACTCCTCACTCTGTATTAAACTCAAAACGTATTCTTCCCGCCCAGAACTAGTCCAGCTGCAGTTTAAACATGTTCCCGAAACATATTTACGGAACTGGTTCATATATTTGTGCGATGACCGTGGGCATGGACATCGAGCAAGGTGGTTCATCCGTATAGGGGCGACTTAAAACAGCCGTGTGTCCAGCCATGTTCTTTTTCCTGCCGCACCTACAAAAAAAAAAAAAAAGCAAGCACGCATTCGGCATGGTTAATTTGGGTATGTGCCGTCGCCTATAGACTCGGCAGATTGGCCGATAAACTCCTTTTTGGCTGACACTGTCAAAAGAGACGGCAAAGCTGGCTTTGGTATGAGTCCACACTCTACACGCAGTCTGTCAGCGTAAGGAGGCATATACTGCGTGTATAGCATGGACTTGTGTTTATGAAGCAGCGGCCCTTCTCAGTTTCTTGGAAGCCCAGGGACCAGCATATTACGAAGGGCTGCCGGATGGTTCCTCCCAACGATAGCGCGTGATGCATTGTCGGTGACATAGCTAAACCTGCCGGCGGGCGTGACGTTACATAAACGCGTCTTTTGACTACATACAGCACTGTGTTCTGTGAAAAAGTTAAGAGCGTTGTTTGGCCGCCTTTTCAATTGCAGAAAAGCTACTGCGTTTTGGTAGCGGATGGCTATGCCTGTTGTTTCACAGGCAGCGCCATCTCCCTGCGCATGGAAGAGTTAACGGCCCGTGAAGCGGCCGGCTCCTGCGCAGTCCTCCAGTTACTCACTCGGATGCTGTCAGGTTCAGAACAGGCGTGGGAAATAAAATGCATCGCATTTCCTGCGTTCCTTTTCATTAAAGACGAAAGCTACTTGAAGTTTCAATGTTTTTAAAATAACCTTTCAGCCATCACCGCATTTGCCAAAGTCTACCGATGAGAGTATTTCACAACTCTTGTCGCATAGTCGAATTTCAAACCGTTCCTGCTAGAAAGCAAGCACATCTTATGTACCCATGTGATAGATACCCCATGTGATAGGCGACTTCGATATATACGTATGAAGATCGGCTCGATCGGCAAGTAGTAAGGGGTCGGCAAGAGCGCAAAGAATGCCGCATTACATTACACATCCCACTGACTATTGATTGATTGATTGTAGGGTTTAACGCGTCGACGCAACGCAGGCGATGAGGCGCGCCGTAGTGGAGGGCTCCGGATTAATTTCGACCACCTGGGGATCTTTAACGTGCGCCGAAATCTCGTATACACGGGCGTTTTTGCTTTTCGCCTCCATCAGAAAAGCGGCCGCCGCGGCCGGGAATCGAACCCGCGACCTCGTGCTCAGCAGCGCAACGCCTTAGCCACTGAGCCACCGCGGTGGGTACATCCCACTGACTATCGTACGAGTATACTATATACAGACGCACGCCTTGTGTACGCTGCAATACACCAATCAGCAAAAGCGACAACAACCAAACAGGCTATACGTGTAGCTATCCTTACGTCCACAAGACAACAACGGCTTCAACTGGCCCGTCCCGAGGCTAGTGGCAGAGCAGCAAAACTCACGTCATTTGTTCTACTTAGCGGTCACTCTTCAATTATTACGCGGGCGAGCAAAAAAGCATATCTTGAGAGCCATGGCCCATACGGCCGGCGCAGGCCGGTTTAATTGCGGGAAGAAGGGAGCTGTTCGCGCGTTACTGCGGACCGTTAGCAAGTTGCAAAGGGTGCCGTTAGGATGTCGCCATGGCCGCGCAGTTCCAGGTGTCCTCTGCGTAGGCCGTGGGCAGTGCCATATTTATACGGCGGTCCAGACCTCTTTGTTTTGCGTTATGGGCCTTCTTTTCTTTGGCCCCGCGGGCGGCAAGTTCCTCGGGGGTGCGATACGTAAGCTCAACCAAGTGCGGCGCGGCTCGTGCTGCTGCCGGACGTACACCCACGGGACACATCGCGCTCCGGGGGACCGCCGGCCGAAATGAGGAAGCATGGTCGCCCCCGTCTCTACCACGTTCCTCAGGTGTCGCGCGGCAATGATGTGGCCGCGGTGCCGTCGCACTACCATTTTCCGGAGCTAAGAGCGCGGTTTTCTGCCGATGTGCGCCAAGAACAACCACTTCGTCGCTGGCTCGGCCGAAAAGCGGTTGCTTTCGCCCTCTCCTCCCCATTGCCTCTATTTCTCCTTCTTCACAAGCCTGACACCGGCTATGTTTCTGGCAGTGCAGTTGTGACATAGGAAACTGTCGGGGAAAGGGCGGAGCCTCGCCCTCACGCACCATGCGGCTGCACGAGGTCGTCTCGTAATGTTCAGCTATAGTTACAGCTGTTGGCCAAAAGCGTTTTTTATTTAGCGGGCTACGCCCACGCCAAGTACACCACCGCCATGTATTTACTGCCTCTCTCTCCCGAGTCTCCAGCGTGGAAATGGCCATATACCCACTTATTCAAGCAGTAGTGAGTAAGGAAGGATGAAGAACGGGTGGCGGTTTCCTTGGTAGCGGTCGATGAAAAAGTAGCCGTGTGGTGCATTTGCTGTGGTTCGCGATGTTTTCCGGAACGGCGGAATGTAGACTAAAAAGAACAAAGCCCACTCATGAATGCCTGCGTGTAGGGGTCTTGAAAGATTTTCAAACGCGAAAAATTTGTTTCTGCAACCCCACCTGCATCCTGTCATGGGTGATTTCGCGCGTATGGTTTGTTCAGGAGTGGGATCCCTTACAGGGCGCTTCTGACAAAGACATAATAAATGAAGCTTTTAGCTCAAGTCGTCCTTGAGAAACAATCTAGTCGGGGACAGGGGCCCGGCGTTACACTGAAACGACCCTCAGTACAACTCTCATCACACCGCCCAACTGAAGGTTTCATTACTGTTTCACCCTCAAAACAAGGGTCGTATTCAGGACGTGGTTTCCCTTATAGGGTACGCTACCTCGTGTGGTAAAATTTCTCGAGATGTATGCGAAAAAAAGCTTCCTCAATACGGCTCCATATTATAGGAAAAGTTCTTTTTACTAACGGTGAAAGAAGATGATCATGAAGTCCCAACCTAAAAATGGAACTCTTTCGTAATACTCCTCGTCCAACTTGTCATTACTAACGAGGATGAAAGCGTAAGGAGACATATTTAATTTGATATCTGCTCTCGCGCTATTCACCGCTCTCTTTGTCGCCGTTCCTCTCACATGTACAGACTCCGTTGTGTTAATATCTGGCTGAACACTTAGAACCTCGTGCTACTGTAGAGGAAACTCCAGATTCTAATCGACCAAATTTAGGGGAAATCCCCAAGGTGGAGTAAGATTCTGCGAAGGAAAGTTTGACATCCACCTGATTGCAGCCGTACGTCTACAAAGGAAAGCTATACAGCTTTCTCAGAAACTTCGCAGTTGAAAAAAAATTCGTCCTGGTCCACTATTCGAACCCGGGACCACCGCTTAACCGGAGCAGTCGCTCTACCAACTGAGCTAACCAGGAGGCTATAGTCGTTTGTAGCGCGAGAGCGAATTGATCAACTACTCGAAGTGAGGACAGGTGTTAATCGACCAAATTTAGTGGAAATACCCAAGGTGGAGTAAGTTTCTGTGAAGGAAAGTTTGACATCCACCTGATTGCAGTCGTACGGCTACAAAGGAAACTATACAGCTTTCTCAGAAACTTCGCAGTTTCTGAGAAACTGCGCCAGTTTAGCTTGATCGCCAGTTTAGCTTGATCGATCGCGGCCAAGGATTCAGCCATTGTGAACGGTAACTGAATTCCAGAAATGGTATTGCAGCACCACTATCATCATCTTCTTCACCTCCACCATCATCATCAGGAGATTGGTCAGCTGGCACGGAGGACACGCAGCACTCGGCACTTGGTGACCCGGACAAGCGGCTTCGCGATGGCTTCGCAACGGTGCTTCCCCAGCCACAACGCGGACGATGGCAGGCGAAGAACATCCCTCGCCCTCCCAAACCTTCCCTTGCTGATTCCGTCTGACTCCATCATAAACCACGCTGCATGGTTTGTCATCCTGGAAAGCCATTTTTATGTACATGACATCTGCTCCCCGGAAATCAGGTACCTCGTGACATTACAGAAGCTACCTGCTGACCTCATTGAGCGCATCCAGCTGCCGGCCCCCGGCCCAAGTGCATACGACGATCTGAAGGACGCTGTCCTAGACCACTACGGTATAGGAACGCCTTTGTTTACACCACCACGCCTTCCAACGGCATCCGTGGATTACACGTCGCCGGCAGGTCCACCCTCGCCTGACCAACAAACGCGAGCACCGACTACGACTTGCGGCACTTCCAAGTTGGCGTTTCACTTAGCCAACTCGACGCAACACCATGGCGCAGTCCCACACATTGTTGCGTCTGCTGCACAAACCCACCCAGGTGTCGACTGCTTTACCGCTAATAACTTGGAAACTTCACCGCCTTCGCCGCACGGCACGGGTGAGAAGGATCTTTCAGACCCTTCTCCTCCCCGCACACGCGAGCCCTCTCCCCCGACACCGGTGGAACAGCTTCAAGCAGTCAACAGCAGCTCGAGATCCTCGGAAGTGCAACTGACACTCGAAGCTGATCAGACTGCCCTCGACAGTCCTGACACCCTGGCTACGATGAAGACGAAACAAATTGAGGGACAAACGTCCCAACAAACGTCGCCGAAAGAAGAATTTCTTGTCCCTATGCAGTCAGACGCGCCACAAACTGGTCACCCCACCTCCACCGATTCCCTGCTACAGAAGCGTATTCGGTATACGGCGTCACAGGCGCTCTGCTTTCCGACCCCGGATGAAACCAGCGCGAGTGCACTGCACTACAGGAACCCGACACACCGGTAGTTCGAGAGACGCTTGTCGTTGGCGCCCTCCGCTGCTCCGTCTGTCACGGCGCGTGCGCACGTTGTCCAGACAGCGACGCATCCCCAGAGCTCACACCACAGCACAGTCAAGCCCGCACTCCGGTCGTCATTCTGCTGCACCACGGTTCACCTTGCCGCTGTCCTTCCAGTTACGCCTGCCGTTCGCTCCACCATCAATTGCAGCAGCCGCTTCGCACCCCGCAATGCGTCCGCGGCCGCACTCCCAGCCTCGACCACCAGAGGTTGCCCCTTACCCGGACGCTACCTCGCCGACGACCAGGACCATGCCCTTTACTCAACCCCTGCCACTAGACCACTGACTGCCCACGGACTCTCTCTGGCTACGGACAAACATTACATGTGCCTGTGTGTGAACTTCCATAAGTGCTTCTCCTCCCCCCTCCCCCCCCCCCCCCCCGCTTTAACGTACAGTACTGCACAAAACAACATCCAGCTCAGTTTTCTCTACCGCGCTCCGCGCTAGGGGGGGAGCCCTGTAGCGCTACTATCATCATCTTCTTCAGCGCCACCATCATCATCAGGAGATTGGCCAGCTGGCACGGAGGACACGCAGCACTCGGCACTCGGTCTGGAACGGAACCCCGTTTCCACTCGCCTCGTCCTGACCATGGTACGGCCAGCGCAACCTAAATAAACGTGGGCTCGGCCGCACCGCCTCATCGGCCGCCTACAGTATCATAAGTTGGCGGCAAGCCCACACTGCTCGGCAGGGGGAACGGAAACGGCTTTGCCACTGCCACAGCATCAAAGGCAGGAAACATGGCCCGGGCAACGTCGGGGCGAAATGTGCCGGATTCTTTCTTATTTGATGCAATGCAAGCGCTGACTGCTGCTTCCGGAGGGCGACTGCCGGATACCATGGCACGAAAAGTGCGCCAGACAGACGCCGTAGAAGATGACGGAACAAGAGAAGCGCACCAGTCAAGCCAGAGCTGCTTGGACAGTCTTTTCTCGTGTCGTCTAGCAGCAGCGGTGAGGCGCTGATACTGGAGCCTGGCAGGTATCGACGAAGGGTCTCGGGTGGCAGTTACTTGAGCTTGCTTACGTTAAAACGAGGTGAATAATCTCACCAAAGTTGTAAGAACGGCTGGAGTACGTACACTCTTAGGCAAAAAGGACTAACAGTTCGTCTTTTGGGGGACTAACTGCCTCTGCCACAATCATTAGTCCCTTTGGGGACTAACTGCGAGGGGACGAACGGTTAGTCCCCCATCCCGGATGGTCTGTTCCGATACCCCCCAGAGACGAACTGCTGAGAGTGCAGAAAAAAGAAAAAAGCTACAGCAGGAATCGAACCCCCGACGCCCAGAAACATACGCAAAGAACCCGACGCGCCATCCGCTGGGCCATGCCGCCGAGTAGTAGGTGTGGTAGATAATATTCAAGTGTACAGCGTGTAGTTCTGTGCATAACGCAACAGATCCATTTCAACTGGTGCCCGAATTTCTATCCGTGCAAGCGAACGTGACCGCGTTTTGCGCCTTGCGCTTAGCGCTTTGTTAGATTTAGGGACAATTGCTCACTTCGATTGGAAGTAGTGCCGCACAACCGTAGTTTTTTCTCGTAAATAACAATCAACTCGTCGTCGCCTAGTTGACATAGGTAGCTGGGCGATCGGACGACTCATGTGTTTCCGCACAAATTAGCGCAAGCTAAGTGTTCTCTTAGTGTTCGATACATCTGTTAAGTACTCTAGGTATCGTGTGTGAAAGCGGTCGCCTGTGTGATTGTCAGAATAGGGAAACGGACCATATTTTCCTGCATCGGCGAAACCAAATTCAGTGTTCCTTAGCCTGAATTCTTCAAGTTCGCGTCGCTAGACGATTGCGACTGGGAAATGCAGCCGGGTTTTACAGCAGTTGTAGCTTTGTCATTGCTTTGGTGCTCAAGGCAATTATGTACCGAGTGCAAAAGATTACTTTGAGACGCTTACTTGTAGCGAGCATTTTTATTTTGCAGTTGTCATCAGCCCCTACTGCGTTTTTTTCTCGTCTGTTAAACATATACATATTCATTACGCTTAGGAATCAACGTTTTCTATTGCCAATAATTTTTGTGACTGTTGACGCGCTTGAAATCTTTCATTGGACGCTATTACCTCGCATGAATCGTATGAAACACAGCGTATCAACATAACCTCACCGAGAAGCGTCTGGCAATCGCGCTTCGCCGCTCCTTGCCATTACCCGCCGTTCTACTAACCCTTGGCGATTTTATAATTAACATCAATATTTTCTCCCGTGGCACCATCTAAAGGACCCACTGACTGCAATGGCTTGTATTTTGGAAATATAAAACTGTTCGCAGACATATGCGCAAAAGGGCAACTACGACGCCATTAGGGGATTAACGACGCAGCAAAGAGACTAACTGCATGCGTTTCGTCTTCCTGTTACTCCTTATAGATCGGCGGGGACGAACAGTTGTTCCGCATTTATGCACACGGCACGTACTCTGCTGCAGATACTCCCCTTGAAGATGAACGGTCGCCCGCGAAGACTAACGGCTGTATTTTAGTCCCTATTTTAGTCCTTTTTGCCTAAGAGTGTAGAGTTTGCCAGCTTCGTCCTATGGTCTTGCAAGAAGACGCTTTACTTGTGCTGCGAGCCACCTCTGGTATGCAGGACAGAACTTCACTGTCACTGACACCAAAAGTGTTGCGTCCAAGTTGCAGTTGTACTGGTTTCCGTTTTCGCACACCCAATGATGGGACTCTTAATCTTCGCACTTTTTTGGCAGAGTTCACAGAACAGCACGAACGCCAATACTTGTTATTGCAGCAAATATTCCCGGCTTTTCCATGTTGCCACAGTTGTCGCACATGGGAATGAAGGAGTTGTCATTAAAATGCATCCTTTCCGTAAGATTGCGAGATAGGCTGTTTTCAAGAGCACTAAAATGAATCTTTAGCTGAATAACGACAGGTTTACTTCGCTTGCCTGTCCAAGTTGTTTTCCATTTCAGGTCATCTTCTCTGCAGTTCAACCTGTTTTGGAGAACAATTTGTTGTGGAATGGAATCAATGTCAATGTTCTCTTCTGTGACAATTATTTCGATCTTTGGAAGTCGCTCCACGGATTATTCTGTTTTTAGGCAGTTCAAGCTCTTATGGGATTTTATTTCCTCATCCAATCTTTTTATCCCATCCTTACAGGTTCAAATACCCCCCTTTCCGGAAAGATGTTGACAGCTTTGACAGAGACCTTAATAGGGTCTATATTCTTGGGCGAGGTGGCGATGATTTTTCTTCTCCAATATTGTTGATGCAACGATCAAAGCCGGCTCTGTTGATGTATCAGTACTTCTTCGGTTCTGATCCTCTGCGTTGAGTGACGGCAGTGATTCGAGATATTTGATTGCTGTGCCTTTCGTTCGGAGCCGTGAAGGGGTCCGGATTCTTTGTTTCACTACTTGCTTGATCCCTCTGATTTCTCTTCGTGTCACTCTCAATTGTGTCGTTGTTGTTGGCTTTTAGGGTTATGTTCTTAACCTTGATATTCTTCGTAAAAATTCTGTCGAGCAATTTCCGAATCGCCCCATTTTGTGTGCTCTCTCGAGAAACATTCACCAGTCCCCTGAACATCTCCTCGTCAGATTTGCTTATTCTGCTGAGAAGTGTCGTCCTAACTCTTTGAGCCTCTACTCCTGTGCCTTTGGTGCTGGGGAATTTGGACGATTCGGTTGTTTCCCCTGACCGTTCAGCTGTGATGACCGAAGTATAGCAGTTGTAACTTTTCTCTTGTGTGTTGCTCATATCTTTAGAGCGTTTTTATCGCCATCAGTTAGTTTGTCTATTTTCCCCGGGAGTTTCAGGGATGATGTAGCATTCGTGTCCTATTGTTGGTGCCTTCGCGCTTTTTAGTGATTTTGAGTTGCAGGTTATGCAATCGTCTTTACGTCCGTTTCGCTTTTGGTGGCTCATTCTTGCGATGCATTTCTTCTATGTAATAGAAAAGGCCGGCGTGCAGCATCTTAGTATAGCTTATGTGAACCACTCGTTGTTTAGCCACGATAGACGCCGCTATAACATAAACTATTAAGCGATGCTCCATACATATGTATTAATGCGCACGAGGGCCATTCTTATATGGTGATGTATAAGTTGCGAGGTTGAATTTAATTCATTGCGGGCCTTGTTCACTGTTTTCTTTTTTTTAGAAATTGTTCCGGGAATTTACTCCAATATGGCGGTTTCCTTGGTTAGCGGGGGTCAATGTTCCTTATTCGTTACTCCCCATTACTTTTGTGGTTGAAAGCACAGCGAAGTTCTCTTTTACATGCCGTGACAGACCTGTCCCTCGTGAGGAACCTTTCACACCACGTGAACTGTTACATTGATAGGGACGATAACACTAGAACAGCGGAGTCTTGATATTTACTGTTGAGCACAATTTATGTACAAAAGTAATTATTATGCGCCTAACTGAGACTTTAGACCCCAAGCAACGGAGCAAACAAGCCAGGAGGGTTGTTTGTGCCAGGAGCGCTTGTTTGTGTCTCTCTCTTTTCGTGTTTTCGTCCAGTTTGCGCGGTTACCCGCCACAAACAAGCCAGTTTATGAAAGGATATCTCAACAATAGATCATATTCATGTAGCAGGCGCATGAAAAACCAGCGGAATATAATAAGCCTCTATGCATGGTGTTTATAGATTATGAAAAGCACTTGGCCTAATGCCCACAACGGCGGTTATGTAAGCATTGAGAAATTATGAAGATTACGGGAGGTTAAGTAGCGCTGTTCGAGGAAATACACGAAAAATGGACGGGTACAGCCCTTCATAAGGAAGCTAAACAGTTCCGTATCAGAAATGCGTCACACAGGGAGACACAACCTTAAGAAATTGTTTACTCTTTTCCAAAAGGCATGTTTAGAAAATTTAGTTAGGAAACAGCGCCGTGAGGTATAAATGGGAAACATTTCAGCCACTTCAGATTTGCGGATGACATTGTCCTATTCAGTCTGTTCCGCAAGAGCTTACAGAATCTACTTACAAAACGCCACAAGAAAAGCCTTGCTACCGGGTTAGAAACCGAATGGTGATGGTTACAGTGTTTGCTTGCATAGTGATTGCTTGCATAGTATGTGCTTGCGAAGTCATTGCATATCTTAGCAATGGAATGGGGCATCCAAATAGGATTGACCACATATCGCTAATTTAATGTGCTTGGGTGTTTCTGCAGAATCTCTGTCGTTGAAATAATGATTACTATTCGAAAGCTGCTGGAAAAATGTACTTTCTGGCAGGGTGGATCGATGAGAAAGCCTTATTGTCCGGCTGTGCATGACATCTCCGGTTCAAATTCTGACCGCGGCCGCTGCTTTTCCTGGTGATGGCCGTAAAACAAAAATAACAGACGACCACAAGCGAGGGATTAGACATACAGGCACAACTGCTGACGCATCGCTTAGGATTATTCCTTGACAATTCTCTGAGGACGATAATTCATGTGACATACGTTACAGCCGCCAGTGTAAGTCGCATGACCGTCCATACATTTCGTTTACGAAGTGACGAAGAGGAATCGTTATTAGAGCAACCGATACTAGTATTAGGCTCTATCTCCTGTACATGCAGGGATGATCTTGCGGTCGAAGAAGGGGGTTGCTGTGTATTAAATAACATGGAAGTCGAGACCCATAGCGAATACCATATGTATACACGTAGCGCTCTTGGTAAACAGTGGGCGCACTTCCGTCGCCAGAATCAGCTTGATGGAGGCGGCGGCGGCGGCGGCGGCTTGCGGTGGTGGTGGTGGTTTTGTTGGACCAGGCGATCTTAGCCTTGCAATATGTGCCGACAGTTGCTCCGCCCGAGCACCAACTAATGAGTGAATATTATGGTTACTTCACCAGGAGTCCGCCAGTTCCGTCTTCCGAAGCAACTTAAGAAGAAGGCGCGACAACTCCCCACACAGCTTCCAATGTCCCCTTGGGAAGACAATGTGGTCCAGACGGGTGTGTGGGGCTGCCAAATTTCACATCGCTGAGAGCAGTGCCGTCCGCTCTGCAGCATGCTCTGGGCTGCACATTACGTAGTGTTGTGCATCCCCTAGCACTGCACATGACGAGCACAGAGCTGATCGCATGAGGCCCACTTTGAATAGCCAAGCTGTGGTCCTCGCTGAACCCCTTCGGACGCGGTACATCATAGTTGGCTCCGATCTTGTAAGTCCCTTGTAATGATCTTGTAAAGATCGACTACTGCCCGCCTGATATCGATCCGGTGGTCGCGGGAAACTTTAGCTATCGGTGCAAATGACAGCCTATTTCTTGCCATTGGATCAGCGATTGCCCAATCGATCCCGTGTTGGTCCTTGACGCAAACATGGGATGGAATTCATTGAAACCGCACATGGACACCCTTGCTGCTGAGCTCTTTCACAAGCCGTAAGGAACGCTGACGGACCCTTTTCGTGGGGCTCCCACGATGCGAAAGTTGCACTGCTGCTTTCGAATATGTCAGAATGATTCGAAAGCAGTGCTGCGGCTTGTATGACTTAATTTTTCTCAAAGCAGCCGCGATGGCAATGCACTCGGTTTCCGTGGAGGACACCACGTGATCCAGTCGTGCAGCCCAGGAAACCTGCGAATCTGGAATGACATAGGCCGGTGCACTAACCCCTCTGCGCTGATTATGAGCCACCCGTAAAAAATTGAAGGTGTTTTTGGTAAGTGTTCTCCAGGTGTTCAAGCACCAAAGATCTGGCTGCTTGTGTTCTCCAGGTGTTCAAGCACCAAAGATCTGGCTGCTTCTACTGGCGTTTTTGTCTTGACTCTCATGTCAGGAACGTGTAGCTGACGCTGCAGGCTTTCATAAGACCATGGCGGCATTGAGGTCTGATTTTTCCCTGGCCACTGATGGTACATAATTCGCAGAGTGTTAAGAAGAAGAAATGCATTTATTGTGGAGCGCTGCGGTTAGTCGACGATGATGGTCGCCGTTTTTACGGCGACAGCGTCCGCCCTGGCAACCACCGAAGCTTAAGCCTCCGGGTCTGGGCGGCGCAACGCCTCCTCCCGCGTGAAAGGTCGTCCTTGTGCGAAGTCGCCTTACTACTGCTCTTGCAGCATTGATGTCCCCTAGAAGCATTTTTTTGCGTGGGTAACCTCTGCCAGCAAGCGGAGTGTAAAAGACTGGCTGTCCCGTATGACCCCCTCGTTTTCCGCTCCCTGAGGAACTCCAACTGCTGTCCTCAGCCCTTTCCTGTGCAACGTTTCGAGGCGCTCCTGCTGTGAGTCTGAAGGGGAAATCAGGGGCAGCTGATTAAGAATGCGTCTAAAATTCAGTGATGAATTCAGCTTAATTATGGACGCCGGGTGATTCCTTCACTTAGCTTCCGCGATTTTTCTCAAAATGCTCATTCGAAGAATCAAGCCGAAACGGTTACATCCACTGCCGGTCGTCAAGACAGTCTTCTGTCCAGGGTGACCCCAAGGAACAGCACGTGAGTGGCTTGACGGATAGACAGGCTTCCCAACTTAGGGCGGGTGGACTGTCACTGGTTCCCAGGGAAAAGTACAAAACAGGACTTCTGCTCCGGCCACCAAATTAACCTCGCACAAACAAGATTCTCCATCAACTTCGCCACACAGGATGTGAGGGAAACAGGCCGGTATGAAGACACCGCCGTTTGATCCTTTCCAAGCTTAAGGACCGGCACCACCCAGTCGGGGAAGGAATGGCAGCCGCCTCCCATGGCAAATGGGGTTGAAGTACCGGATGAGATATTTTTTTGCATCCTGCCGGCAAGTTATACGGCATTTGATGCTGATTCCGTCAGGGCCTAGTGCACAGCGTCTCCGTAAGATACTTGGAGCGGTCTTGAACTCCCGAAGCGTGAATGGGGCATCCAACGCTGAGAAGGACAAGAGAAGGTAAGGAGGAAGAGAGTACCCCGTACATTGTCGAAGTGTATGCGTTCGCAAATTCCTCAGCCAGCTGGGAGATCGTTGCGTCCCTCTGTAATGCCAGGGCCGCAAACGGCCTTACCGGACGTGGCTGACCAGACAGCGAGTTCACGATACTCCTGATTCGAAGCACTGGAGTGAATACGCTTAATGAAGAGCAAAACGCAGCCCATTACGAGCGTCGTAATATGATTGTATAGCGCCGGATAGCTTGAGGGTTTAAGGTACAGCTGCCGTGATAAGTTTTTGGAACATGGTCTCGTCAATTTAAAGGACTTTTTTGCTTCCGGAAACTGCCTGGCTGCATTGGCGTTTAAAAGAGTCCTCCCTAATAGAAAACGCTTCCTGTATATCGATAATGGCTGTCATAAAGCCAGTAAGAGAAATAATTTGTGATATTCCCAAATCCTTGTTTGAATTACTTGTGACGGCACCTCTACGAACTTCTGTAACCGAATGCAGCGCCTGCTCCGCGCGCTTAATGCAGCGCAAGCTAGCATCCGCTGGCTAACCAGTTATACTCAGTCTGTTCACTGTCATCTTCTTAATGATGTCAAACTTCGTATACTATCGACATGTCCGTTCACTGATACCTTCCCCGGAACTTTTGTTTTCATTTCAACCGAATTTCGTGTTAGATTTTTGTCTGATGCAACGACGACCGCTTTATTTTTGTTCGGCGAATGTTCTTTGAAGTCTGCCTGTAGTATGTGTTCATAAGAAGCGCTATATCGCTATTATATTTGCTTGGAGCTTTATTGTATCTTTTTTGCGGCCGGTAAAGCTACAATACAACAATTTCCCCCGTTGCATGCAACACCCACGCAATCAAAGACTTGGAGAGTTGATTATAAAGATTGTATGAACAACACAAAAACATTTTCGATCCAAAGGCATGGCTTCCAGCGAAATCGCATGCACTACATTCGGTTCAGCGTCTCACCAAGTGACCCGCGAGCCGCATTGTTACTTTTGTCTCGCTATATCTTTTAAAAGAACTGTGGTGGGTTTCGGGGCGGCTGCCATTTTCGTTTCCCGCAACGTGCGACCAGCCGTGACTGACAGGCGGGCAGGCGTGTAAGTGCGGTGCTTTCAGGCCGCTACCCGTGTAGCCACCGTGAGCGCGGCGGGACTGTAGGAGATAGATTCTGCTCCGTCATTCGGGGCCTCGTTCGGCCGCCTGGCGATATGGGGGAAAAGCGGGAAAAAGAAGGGAGGAGGGCGGCCAGGGAGACGACCGTTTCCTATACGCCACTCGGGCAAAGAAACTGAGCCCGGCACGGCCAACTTCCGGCGCTTTCTTGCGCTCGCCGGATCGTAAACGTAAAGAATCTGTTTTTTTCTTCTCGCCCATTTTCCTCCGACTGTTCGGGCTGCGCTTCCGGATTTGTTTTGGGCTGTTTCTCGAGTCGGACGAGTGACGACAAAGGCGTCCCAATGCCATCGGCACGTACGCCTATCCCGCGCCTGATATATTTAGAAGCGTATAAGAAAGGAAACCGTGCCCATAAATTAAGGCGAAGAAGTGACGATGGCCACAAATCTGGAAACTCCGCCGTAGCACGTCCATAGGCCGGCAATTTTGAGCTCGCTCATTTTGTTCGCGCTGCGATGTGCGCGCGCGCGTGCGTGTGTTTGCTTTCGCGGGAAGGCCAGATTGCATTCTTGTGAGTTGATGTTCCCCGTGCGACTGTGTCGAGAGCCCGTCCGTTTTGCAAGCCTCTTCTTTTTCACCCTTGGGTTGTTTGCGCCACCGCTATAAAGCCGCCGTGTAGTCCTCATGGCGCATAAATAGATCTGCCGCGTTCCTCGGCCCCGGGCACGACGTCGCCTAGTGTAAACGCCGCCGCACCCAGCAGCGCACACGGCACGCGGCCTTGCCCCCTCTTTCCCCCCTCCCCCTCTCCCCTCTCTCTTTCTCTCACGCACGCACACGCACTTTCGTGAACAATTATATTTACTTTGTACGGGCATGCGCAGGGCGTTCGTTTAACTCATTGCCGTTGATGGATCTGCGGAACCTTTCCTGGTCGGGGCAGATACGCTAGTGGCACAGGTGTTGGGTGCCGGCTTCACCACTGCGGCGGCTGTCTGTTTTTTTTTTTTTCTTTGTGGCGCACTTCGTTTCACCTCGTGCGCCGTTTCCAATCTCGCAGCATGCGCGCCGTTTCAGCGATCGCGCCCCGTCATATTCGGCTTTTGGAGAGATTCACAGGTGGTGTTTTTACGACGGGTCTGCAACAACAATGAAAAAATGCGCAGGAGTGGTGTAGCTTCGTTTGCAGTGCGTGAATGATGGGGGAGTTTTGAATACACGAGCCCTTTACGGCACTCTCTACAACGCGCTCTTGAGGTGCAATGGCACGGAGACCTGTACCTACCGCTGTCGTCGTAGGCAATCAGAGAAGTTCGCTTAGATCAAAGTCCGATGAAAAAATGTCGCAAGCAAAGTCCTCGAACACGTCGCAACGCACGCACAATATTCGCCTAGAGCAGAGCCGCCAAATTAACTGGCGTCCAGTTGGGCGTTTTTTTTTTTTTTTTGACTGATTGGGTCTGTGCGTGTGTGCGGCGCACTTTGCCCGGTGTGGATTTAGGACTTCCTATTTCCCACCCCATTCCTCAGGGTCTCATCGAGCAATTAAGATTGCAAATACTTGAGTTAGCCCAAGCACACCAAGTATGGCGCCAGAAATGTTCTTGTGACAGCAGCTCTTCTGAGGACTGTCCGCTTTCACACGAGCACTGTATTGCCTGTGCACGTTGTTTATCAACGAATTTTTCAACTCTATGATTTATTTCAGCATGTTGCATTACGCCGGCTCAAATAACGAATTATATATCAACTTATGAAATTCACGCGCGCACATAATCCGGCTCTCAGGGGGACAGGATGCCACTCACAGGGACTGCACCAGAGCCGGTGATGGCTCTCGAGCGCTTTTCCTCCCAGCTTCCCCTGTGCACAGCCTTGCGAATAACCGGATAAAAAGAAACCCGTATTGCGTACGCAAGTCGGGTTTGGAAACACGTAACGCACTGTGCTGCCGAGAGGTGCACTTCTTTGCTCAGGGGGAGCCCTGAAGGGGAGTTGTTTTATCCCGCTACTCCCGCTTTACGAGCCCAAAGCAGAGCCTTTGTTCGTCACGTCCGTCGCGTCCACACTTTTTCGCCGGCGGCAGAGCCTCGTCCACGATGGTCATTGAGACACCGTTCGCGCCGGCGCGGCACGTCGTAGCATCGCTGCAGCGCCGGTACTTCCACGAGGCTTTCTTCTAACATCCGCAGCCGGCGGATGCATCGTCTCAGTGAGACCAACGGGCCGCCTCAGTGGCCGAGCTGTAACAAAAGGCCCGCGGGGTTACGCAAGAAGGCTGGCACGACAGCGCAGCTAAGACGGATACATCGTAAGGATGTCTGTCTCATGAGGACGTGCCCGAACGACGCGTCTGACCAGTGCCAGCTAATGGAAAATATTTAAGAGCAAAGTTGATTGATTGATCGTAGGGTTTAACGCGCCGACGCAACGCAGGCGGTGATGCGCGCCGTAGTGGAGGGATCCGGATTAATTTGGACCATCTGGGGATTTCTAACGTGCGCCGAAATCTCGTACACCCGGGCGTCTTTGCTTTTCGCCTCCATCAGAAAAGTGGCCGCCGCGGCCGAGAACCGAACACGCGTCCGCGTGCTCAGCAGCACAACTCCTTCACCACCGAGCCACCGCGGCGGGGTTATAAGAGCAAAGTCATCACCGCATGAAGCTGTGATGCGCTTCTCGACGCAGACGAATATAATCTTACTGACGGACGTGTGAGCGCTCTACTCACCTTTCGGTGAGAACATAAGGGGAAAGTCTTTGGGTGCTTATTCAATAATCACTTGTGGACGGAGGTGTGTTTTTGGGCAAGCTATTTTGGAGACATCGTAATAAACAGGAAGACACATATGTGCACCGGAAAAATTGGCATGGCACCGATTTGCGACTGAGTTTACTTTCATGGGAGAGAAAAAAAAAATGTAGGCAAGCTTTCTGCACACACCCAGAAAGCCAAAGAAATGGGATGGTTTAAGTGCTTACAGCCTAAGATATAGATAACTCCTCTAACCTACAATTTTCGCAATGCATAGGTCTCAGCCGGTTCCATTTATAAATTAAGTATGAGCTGCAAGCGGCAGTTAATACACCGCCCGTTTCATCCCCAGGGTGGTATCTCGTAGACACTATACTACGACACTCTAAATGACAACTATCAACTATTCTTTGCTGGGTCTCAAGTGGTGCACCAAGTTTGCGCAGCTTCGACTTCTGCTCTCAGCACTACGATTAGCTCGTGCTGACTGTGAATTGGTATGAAACGGGCCATCTCCACTAACGTGAAACCTGGGGAGGGGCTTAGAATGCAGTGTATAAGGGTATTCAACGATTGAGTTGAGTCTCTCTCTTGCCACACGGCGCGCGCTGATTGGGCGCCGGAGAAGCGCCGGTGGAAGGAGCAATCGCGCGCTTGCTGAGGCTGTGGCGCGTTTTCTTGCGCTGAACCGGATGTAAGAAAGTTCATGCCCCATCTTCCCCAGTTTGAGGTAGTGGCAGGGCTCAACGCGAGCGCAGTGCAATGCCCGCGCCTCGCCCTGGGGTCTCGTCCTCGGTGATCAACGAGGTCCCGGCACCACGTAAGTATGCCTTCCCTTGCTTCGACGGACCACCCGACCGTATCAAAACTAGCGTCGATAGTCGGTGGGTATTTGAGTGTAACACAAATTACAACCCCTCTACTACAAACTGCTTCTGCTTGTGCTTGACGATTGCTGAAGCGGACAGGAAGCGTTCCACAAACCTTTATATCATGTTAGTTGATTTTGAACTGCAGCTTTATCCCGTATACACTTTTCTTTCAGCACGCGTTACGTTGTAGCGCGAGGCGTTGAAAAACGAGTGTCCAGATATTTTAGTACAGCGACTACAGGAGACGATGGCAGGAGACGCCGATAGCCCGATCCGCTAAGGTACTTCGCCCCTAAAATAGCCCATTTATTGGCTGACAGCTTCAAAGGATGAAAGCAGCGCCCAGCGGGGCATGTTCAGCAGCGATCGTTGATATATTGTGGCTGAAGTCTTGTCATCGCGTAGCTTGCAACTAGTGGCACTGAAGCATCGCTTTGCACACTTCAACTCAGCCAAACCGAAAAAGGGCCGCCACAGTTTACGTACACACGCGCACCTGTGGTCGCACTATCGACCACTGGCTCCGAAATACGGGAGGGTTCACTCACCATGCTTCTGCATCAATATGACTGTGTGGTCCTCCTCTTGTCGAGCGGCCACTGTCTGTATGGAAGGAAGCGTCAGTTATTCTTACTTTGTATTTATAATGCAGGGGGACCCCGCCTGAGTGAGGCGGGGCTCACTCCGATCTTCTTCTTGACTATGCAGGCCTTCGGAGGTCCGCATCATGGTTTGCACGGCTTTGCAAATTCGATGGTAAGCGCGTGCTAACAGCGAAAACACCGCGACGTTCGTTTTCCCCGCGGATGGCTAGCTAACTGCTATTCGCAACCAGTTTCTTTTGGTAGTATCTGACGGCAAAATGGGTCCCTACAGTGACATGTCTGATGTTTTCCCTTCAGATAAATGCTAATCTCCACCATCATTGTAATGAAAAAGCCTTTTAAAGACGATAGCCTTTCTTGGGCTGCCTGAACACGAAAGTTTGGTCGGTTTGTCATTCGATTCAGGCGACCGGCCGACAGTTAAAACGCCTGATCAAGAAGTATATATAGGCTAGACCTTTCAAACTACTATAACTGGTTGCACGTGTCGTACATTTTAGGATGCTTAAACAAAAAGAAAACATTAGGCATATTTGACGCAAACCATGAGTATGTAGGGAGCACACTCGGTTGGGTGCTGTGGCCTCCTACATTTATTCAGGTCGCGTAGGCCCGGCCAGAACGAGCGGCCGCCCAGCTGCTGACTCGACGTTCCATCTGTGTCGCGTGGAACTGCTCACGCGCCAGTCCAGTCCACTGATGGTGATTGAGGTGCTCATGATGACGATGACGATGGTGTCGCTACAAGTACTTAAATGAGCCATGAAGAGAAAATACAGCTTCGTTTAATTTGAAAGAACTAGGATTAAGTATCTCACTCAGCTCCATTAGAGCCACAAAAGATGTTTTTAACGAAAAAAAAAGCAAGAAGTATTTAAAAACTTTCAAATTTTGCGCCACAGTGACGTGTTATGAGCAAGAATGACGTCATACGGGCCAACAATAAAACATAATTTCAGTGCGTTAACTGCACGTTAGCATTCAAGTGATGCGGTCAAATGGAACTAGTGGCCCCATTACAGACATCCAGTCATGTGTCGTCGCGACAGGTCAGTTAGGCGGCCGCCAATCGCACAAACAAGGTTCCGTGACGTCATAGAAAAGTTGCGGGAAATTGGCTAGGGGGTCGCGACTGCTTCACATGTTTTCTTTAATATTTCCGCTATTTGTTCGAAGATTGCGATGATATTGGTATCATTGTTGTCGGGACTAAGCAGTCTTTCTAATAAACCCAACCTGATTTTTGTCTTCATGGCTCCTTTAAGTGACAGTCGCAGCACTATTTTAATTAAGGATATACGTAGGATAGGGGCTTGCGGTACAAACAAAAAAGGGTTCTACACGGTGTCGAATGAAGCAGAACAAAAATAAAGAGAGAAAAAGGGAGATATAAACTCTATTAACCGAATTAATAGGTCATTATGGTGGCACGGTAACCGTGGCACACTGGTGGTGCTGGTGGCCCATAAAAATGGCGCATACCCACTTAGGGGAATTAGCCCAGAAGAGTTATTTTTGTCATGATAATCAATGAGATAATGCAAAATAGTGGAGCAGAAGAAAGCATTTAGTCCAAGTTCAAGATTGAGAGAAAAAAAGTGAAAGGTGTAGGAAACTTAGATAAAAGTCAGCCTAATCGGAATAGTTTTAGCACGGCAGACGAGCTGTCTCCGAAAAGAAGTAGTGGATGGCGTTGCACACGTCCCTATGGCAGTGGCCCAGCTTAGTGCCCCCAAACGACAAAAGCATTGCCAGCGTCAATGGCAGCCCAAGACTTCGCAGGGAAGTCTCCAGCAGCCCTCCCCGATTATTAGAAAATCGGCGGCAAAAAAGGAAGAAATTTTCTTCAGACACTGCTAAGAAGATGTTTCCTCGAGCTGTTCTAGGAACAATGGAAAAGTTCTCGACAGATGGCGCGAAAGTACGTGAACAGGCGTGTGCTGCAAAGGCCTCGCAGCCTCTGGAACACATTTGCTTGGTTGTCAATATAACTCGTTGGTGTGTTTATTTTGTTATCCCCCACCAAGCCACTGTAATGCCAGAGGGCGCTGTGGGTACCAAATAAAGAAACAAAGAAGAGAGCAGTGCGAACGCGGGAAAATTGAATTCACCTGAGCAAACTTCGTATGGCAGGACGAGGAAGAGAAGATGGAACAGCGGGAGAAGTGGTAGGAGAAAAAGGAGAGGGAGTTACGCAGAAGAGGTGGCAGAAGACTATCGTCATTCCATGATATTTGAAGTGAATCAAGCAGAGAAGCCGCCAATTTTCTAAAGGCTACCTACACCTTGTTTGGCGGAACTTTAGCCATTCATATATATACATGTTGTAAAAATTTTCAAGAAAATCTAGGAGTCACACAATGGTATTGGAAGCAGTTCGTTATAATAATAGAGACAGAGCGTATTCTTTCGGCTGTAAACACCACAGAAGTATAACCGCACTGATAGGTGAATAAGAGGTGTTGAAATCTCTATGCTTCAGACTTTTGCACCAGCAGCAGTGACACCACTTACCGTGACACGAACGGCGCAGAGCACAATGCCTCATGAACAATCGTAGTGGTAGTGGGCTATACATGTTGCCAAATTCGCACGATCAGCTGCAGAAGCGAGGAAACAAGATTTCATTCCTCGCATAAAGCGCCATAAACCATATTGTTAGCAAAATGGATGCGATTCCAACCGCCTGATCACTATCCGTCGCCTGAGACATCCATTCGAGAGAAAAAAAAAAACACGGGCCCCCTGCCTTTACATTCCCTCAAAGGGCAATCAACTACTCGAAAACATTTTTGTTACAGTACACTTTTAATGCCAGAAATATCACACGCTACATTTAGCTTTCAGTGGCTGCTGAGAAGACATTTTCAATTTTGTTGAAGCTTTTGAAGTAGTACGAATCAGTTTTTTAACTGAGCAGCGTCGTTTGCATGGAACAATGTCGAGCTTTTATTGAACTGTTTTGATTTTGGATAATGATAGGGAAGCCAATAATCATCTTCAGGCACAGTAAGCGATAACTCTAAACACTGACTGCTTCATGTTGCACAGAAATAAACTGCTGTGTAGCCTCTTCAATTCTTATGGCCACTCTTAAAGCAAAAGAATGCACGCAAAATAATACCTGACCGCGAACTCTGAGGGACTAAATTAAAAGCGTATTGGCATAATGGGCAAGTGTTCGTACACTTTAGTTCACTTCTTCAAGAAATCACAGCCCTCAGCAGATACAGGATGTTGAAATATTTATTTATTTATTTATTTATTTATTTATTTATTTATTTATTTATTTATTTATTTATTTGTTTATTTATTTATTTATTTATTTATTTATTTATTTATTTATTTATTTATTTATTTATTTATTTATTTATTTATTTATTTATTTATTTATTTATTTATTGCGAATACTGCAAGCCAGATTTTCGGGCCCAAGCAGGAGGGGCAGCTGGCAATACACAAAACATTTATACAAGGATCAAACATTTTTTTTGCAGTAAGAAAACAAACAAACAAAAATAAAAAAGTACAAGGCACACCGGTAAAGTCATACCACACCGTAAAATGCATACACTCAATGACAAATGCTCTCATGGAGCGCTTCGGCGAAATTTCTGGCCTGAATAACTGTTTTCCGAATCGCATTCCATTCAGAAATGGTACGTGGGAAAAAACTATGCTTGAACTGGTTTGTTTTTGCGAAAATAGGCTGAGGAGATTGAGCATGCGTGTCTCGCGTGCTTCTTGTGCTTCAAAGTTTAACCAAAGTCGACGGAGTTATTTTCGTTTTAGACATAACAATATTGTGCAGGAAGGATAAACGGGCCAAGCGTGTTCGAGATTCTAGAGATTGAATGCCATTGCCAGACATGAGCTTCGACGGAGGATCCTAACGGCCATATTTGCAAAAAATTAACCATACTGCTTTTCTTTAGATCTGCTCTAGCATGTAAATATCTTTTTTAAAGAGCGGATACTATATCACGGAGGCATATTCCAGCTTGGCTCCAACAAAAGTATTGTAAGCTAGAAGCTTGACGTAACTTGGAGCATGTCGTCTTAATTTACGCCTCACAAAACACAACTACGTAAATGCAGCTGAACAAATACGTGATACATGGGACGACCAAGTTAAAGTAGAATTTAAAGTGAGGCCGAGGTATTCATACTCTGCAACGTCTGCGATTTCAGTGTTCTGCAACAAATACTGGGGACGAAAAAAAAAACTTTTTTACGTGTTATTCTTAAAAAAGGCACATTTTCCGGCATTCAACATCATTCCGCACTCCTCACACCACCTCTATGTTTGTACTAAGGATTCTTGCAACACAACACAGTCGTCTAACTCTCACTGCCTCACGTCAAGGCACCATGAGCTGCCGCACCAGTCTTTTCAGTTTTTTTAGTTCCAGGAGCAACATTGAGGGCTTGAGACGCAGAAACTTGGCACCCTGAAGGCTTCACATGAAACCACTGTAACCTTCTGCGCAGGAGTTATGAATTCATCTCGCAGCTTTCCAGCCAGAAGCAACATTACGTAGCAGTGACACGAAACCTTTAGGCGATATTCCGTTCCGAGATAATTACAAGCTAGGCAACTCTAGTGCGATGCGGAAAGTTAATTAAATGTGTTGATTTGCAGCGCCCAGCCTCTAAAATGACCTACAGGATACCAAACCACCATTATTTGTTAAAAGAATGCGTAGAATTGAGCCAAGGGCACATTTTACTAAATAAAATCGGGGGTCTTGAAAAACTCTTCGCCCAACTGGGACCCAGGTCGTTCGCGCCAAAACCAACAAATCCATCCTTTGACTACTGGGGCTGAGCAATGGGGTTACTTTTGGAGCTGCTTAAAACAACAGACGTGGAACGGAATCTCGCAAACCAGAATGCGTGACGGCGCACCATTGCAATTTGCTGCACCACCCAGTCTAAAATGACAAGAGAAATACCGCAGAAACCTGACAAGAATTCCTGTCGTACGACAAAAAACTTTGAAGCCCTGTTGTTACGACAAAAGGTATCTGTTGTTACAACATCATTTTTGTCGTAACGAGAAAGTCAATTTTTTCAACGACAAACATTCCTGTAGTCGCAACAGTACTTCCTGTCGCTACGACAGCCATCATGCTGTTGTGACATAGCCAGCTGCCAGAATCACGACACAAGAATACGACAAGACGATAGTACGACATGCAAAAATGCGAAAAACTACAGAAATTTTTCTTGTCGTGATTTTCGACTGGGCAGCGCTTTTGTATCTTACTGCAGCTCGTCAACTTTCATCACCGTCAGCCTCCTCAGGTCCACTGAAGGACGAAGGCTCATCCCATCAACCTCCAACCGCTCCTGTCCTGCGCTACTTGAGTCCACAGTTTACCCCCGAAGTTCCGTACTTCATCCCTCCATCGTGTTATTGGCCTTTCCACTCTGTTAGATCCATCTCTTGGTATCTACCCTGTTACCCGAACTGTCCACCAATAGTCATTTCTTCTCACTACATGGCCAGTCCAAGTTCATTTCTTCTTCTTTATATGAACTACGATATCTTCTACTGTAGTTTATTCTCTGATCCAGGCAGCTCGTTTCCCCTAAGTGTTACTCCTAGCACTATCCGTTTCATGGCCCGTTGAGTCGACCTACGTTTGCTTTCTAGTTGTTTAGTAAGATGGCAAGTTTCAGCTCCGTATGTCATCACCGCCAGTATGCACTGGTTTTAGATTTTTCTTTTGTGTGACAGACAGACAAGCCTGAACACCTATAACAACAACAACAACAACAAAAAAACCTTGCGCCTCAGTTGAAGCCTCTTTAACTTTGGTTGCTGTTTTTAGAACAATAACAACATCCCAGCGTAATATATTGCTATATGTTGAATCTAATTAAGCCAAACTGCAGCTCTATGGGCTGTCTGTTAAAGTATCCTGAACATTTGTCACACTTTACAGAACATTAACAACAGTTCAGCATTATGAAGAGACACTGTAAATGGGAATGTCTTCTAAAAGGCAAAGTAAACTCCTTTGATAGAATTCTTCACTGCGCAAGCACCGGACACACTCATTAAACTACACCAATCGCTATGAAGCACCGCTGTTTTAAATCAATTTTTATTATCCATGAAAGCAAACGTGCAAGCTCTGCAGAAAGATAAAGAGAAGTTAAGCTGTTGGTTCCTTCCTTTGAAACGCACTGGGCTGTCATAAAACAACTTTAATAATCGAGAAGCCTTTGACAGTAATTACCAATATTGCAGAGGAAATACAAGGCAATTTGAAATCAGCTCAAGCATAGCCAGCTCCTCGATGCCATTTTGATTACCAATGAGAACACGGGGACCAACACGGAAGTGGGTTTATAATAAAACGGGGCGTAGATGTGCATTTTTACGCGCTGCACAAAAATACGGGAAAATGTCAATGCTGCGGCAACACACCTTCTGCCATGACGGGCACCAGAAGCCGATAATGCTACCGTCTGATATTTAATTATCACTTTTATACCCTCTTCAAAGTACTTCTAAAGACGACGAACAAACGCAATGAGTGAATACCAGTCAGGCTACACTCAGTATATGACCCCCCCATCCCCCCCTGTTGGGGATACGTGAACAGCAATATTCGCGCCTGTTAATCGTTTTTTTTTTCTTCTCAAAGTGAGCTGGCTGGAAAGTTCTACATTCATACTTCGTTCCTGCACGTCACTTCCATCTTGCTCCCATGCCTGCGTACAACAGAAAAAAAATACGCCCCAATGTGACTCTGGCCATATCGAGGCTATGCTCTGACCGTGCCCCGACCGGTCACAGTGATCCGCGAAGCCGGGGCGAATCAGTCACGAAAGATACCTTACGTTGTCGTCAGTAAGATTCGATAAAATATTGCATTCACGTAGCCTTCCCTCCACGTGAAACGAGATAAACACAGGTCTCGAAGCAATAATCTTGCTTTTCAGTATAGACTAATCTGCAAATAAAAAAAGACAGAAACAGTTAAAACAAAATTACTTTTGTGAAAATCCAAGTATGCTCACAGAAGCGAACGGACTTTACACCAACTGATCGCGTTTTCGATTTCACAAAGGATGGACCCTGTTTTTGATCGTTAGTTTACACACCTTAATTCATAAAGGAATAGTCTAATGTGGCAACTGGTATCTTGACGGGTGGAATGAAGGGACGGGTAGGTATAGATGCCCACAATATGATCAGAATATGAATTAAAAAAAGATGTTAGGACGGGCAGGTTACTTGCACAAAATAGGACACTCTGAAAGAACTTGAAAACAGTTGCAATCGGTTTTATTCGCGTTCTCTCACATGCCCTCAAACCCCGTAATCCTAGGTATTGCTCATGACGGGGAAAAATTAAATCAAAGTAACTCAATAACTCAGGAACCAACAAAAGAAGGTACGGAATGCATTCGTAGGTCGAAGTAAATTGTCGTGGTTGAACAAGTTTTTTAAGCGAGAGCTCAGTTTTTGCGCCGAGAGTGCATAGTGCATGCACTCACAATTGCTGCGCAGGACAAAACAGAGACGCTGCTCGGCGCAGTCGCCGGTCTAGGCGCGAACGCGCTGTGAGCTTGGGTGCTCCGCAGCCCCTCCTCGTCTCACTTTCTGTGTGCACTCTTCCCCCTACCCGTACCCCTCCTCGCAACCCTCACATTGGGACAAACCAGCAAGTTAAGAACGGCAATAGCTCATGTAGTGTATCACTCCGCCGAGGCGACGGACCCGGAGGTCAACGCGCGCATGTTTTGAAACGAGATTGTTTTGAATGCGTGATATCGACTGCTCTTTCTCACGTAGTCTGTTTGTCGTCGCTGCGGTAGCTTATAAGCATATTAAATCCAGGAAATCACGGAAACGGTTCGTGCCGTGTTCAAAATATTCCCAGTAACGCACTTGCGCCGCGCGGACTAACATTCGGCTGCGGTGATATGGAACAGCGGCAACTTCAGTTGCTGTTCTTAACTTGTTCCCGAGTATAGACGCTTTCACTCCGTGCAACCGCCCGAGGCACTGGCTGGACCTTGGCTGAGCTTGAAGGTCAGATTGACGCTGCGAGGTGTTTTCCAAGTTTTACCTGGAGTAATAGAGCTTTCGCTATAAAAACTTCGACCGGAACCATCTTCGGCGTAAACGCTGACCGAATTCTGCGATAGAGAAAAGAGCGAGGGTGTTTGGCTTCAAGCACCCAGTTGCATCCAATGAAAGAAAGCATTTGCTAAATGGGTCTTTAGAACTTTTTCACCTCTTCGTCGTGCAGAAGAAAAACGGTTTCGTTTTACTGTAAGTGAAGGCCAAACGCATACTGAAGATTATTGCGCGTGTTTTGAAGCTGAGAACTATTCCCGGGAGCGCAATTGTCGCTAGAGACGTATACGTCTACTTTGTTTTAACCAAAAAGAACTCCTCCCGAGCTTGGGAAACGCCGCGCAGCGAGATGTGCTGAAACCAACCGAGCTTCACAATCCGACCTAAACCTAAACAGAAGAAAACTTTGATAATTTGTGCTTTAAGTCTTTTTAACTACAAGTAAACGCACGAACCTTGTTGTGAGTATGAAGTTGCTGAGTGCACGAACTTATCTTATTAACTCTACTTTATTGTGATCGCTGCCATTTTAAGCCATATAGATAAAAATGGCAGCTGTGAATTTCATGTGGGTTATATTCATTTTTATGTGTATGTGGCTTGTTAATATAACAATTAATCTGAGCAACACTTAGAACTTCGAATTTATTTTTTCTGTTGGGAAGTAACAAATTACAGATATATTAGTACAGTTCTTCTAAACTTAAGCTCGCATACTCAGTGAAAGGGACTGAGGCCTACATATGAATCAGCTGTGCCCTTGTTTAAATCGTACTTTTTTAAATTTCTTCCAATTTTTTACTTTTTCTGTTTTTCTGTTTTATTTTTTACGCTTTGAGCCGATTTCAAGGCTACGACCAAACTGGCGCCGATGATTTTTAAAGTCCGTACCAATTTCTGAACTGTACAATTTCTGAACTAAGTTATTATCTTCATAGCATTTCAGTGCACTTCAACTGCGTACGCCAGTGTGAAACTCTCGCTCTGCATCTCCCGACAGCAGTCGGTGTGGAAAGAACGCGATAATGATTTGCTGGCTTGCCCGTTGTCTGTCTTGCTCGCAGGCGACCAACCTCCTCCTCAAGGGGGGTACCTAGGGCCGCCCCGGGGGGGGTACCTAGGGCCACCCCGGGGGGGTTCCCCTCGCGGACTCCAGGCCTGCCCTGCTGTGGCTGCACGCGGCCGGCCAGCCTGCCAACAGCAGCAGCTACTACTCGCAGCCCTCCCTCGCGGCCAAGCTGCGCCCGATAGCGGCGATCTGCGGCTCCACTGGCTGTCGGGCCACTGCAGCATCCGGGGCAACGAAGACGCCGACGCCCTGTCCAGGGAGGCCCACCAGGAGGGTACCCCAGCCTCGTGGGATGTCGTCACCACCTACAACGAGGCACCCACCGACCTGGGCCTCGTGGTGCGGCTGATGCACTCCGACTCCCGGGTTATGAGTGGCCTGGCGCCGCGGGTGCTGCCTGCGTGCATCAACTGGGACGCCCGCTTCCTGCTGCTCCGCTAGCGGCTAGACTGCAGCAACGTGGCCGAGCGCCTGCACCGGCACGGGCGCAAGGACTCCCCCGCACGTGCGGACTGTCGACAACCAGAGACGCTGGAGCACCTACTCTGCTTCTGCTCCCACCACGCAGCTCCGAGAGCAGAGCTGCGCAGAGCGCTCCAGCGTCAAGGACTTCCCTGCGCAGTCATGGAGGGCCTACTATTGCCGAAAGTGTCTACTTCCACACAATGGGAAGTCTTCGGACAGCTGCTCCACCACCTGGAAACGACCGGCCTCACGCAAAGGCTGTAGCCCGGACCAACGTGCTACTGACCCTGACTGACTAATGTGCTAGTTTGACTTAACCCATGTTTTATTCTTTCTTCTCTCTTACTATATCTCTTTAGAACTCTGCTCTACCCTTTCATTTTCCCAGTAATCCCCCTCCTCCGCACTGAGTTGTATGCAGGCGAGCTCCCTGCCGAGCTAAATAATATCCCCAGTGCCCTTCATTTCCTTTTCCTTTCCCTCGAACCAGAATTGAGTGTTGCCAGATTGTCCCGTTCGTTTTTTTCGGCTTTCAAAAAAAAAAAAAAATCCCCCCACCTCCCCGAAGGGGATCGTGCGGAAATGCGAATGCATTGGGTGCACCGATGAGTGCGGTGCGAGTAATTATTATTAATGGCGTACTTAATGAAGAATCGCTATCAAGGCGCCAGGCGCGCGCTCCACTGCATTTTATAGATTCCGAGCGCAGCGAGCGGAGAGAGGGTACGCGGGGAGGAGAGAGAGCCCGCCGAGCTCCGCGATGCGAGCGCCCTCACACGCCCGAGCGCGCTCCTCCTCTCCACTCACTCTCCGCTACTCCGCCCGAGCTCCGCGATGCGAGCGCCCTCACACGTCCGAGCGCGCTCCTCCTCTCCCCTTGCCCTCCGCTACTCCCGCCCCCGCTACCACCTGCTCCGGTTGCTAGGCGCGCCACAGCTGTTTCTAGGGGCGAGGAGGAGCGCGGAGAGATGACACCTGCGGGCGCACGTCGACGGAGCACGACAACCCCCGACTAAGAAATGCATTCGCATTTAAAAAATCTAGCTTCTTCTCAGTAAACTTGGCTGAAAAGCAGTTTACTGAAAAGTTCTTCTGGAGCAGTGGCGGTCCCAAGGTGGGGGGTGAAGGGGGCTATCCCCCCCCCCCCCCCCCGAAGAGGTCCTCAGCTTCTCTTTTTTTTTTTTTCGAAGCATTCCACTTGCGCGAGGTTAAATCCTACTTGCGCGAGGTCGCAAACGTGTTGCGACCGTCAGTAATGCGGGCTCGAGTCAGCCGTTGAACCGCCTACGGGGAGTCAAAAACCACTGTGTCGCTAAGTGATTTGGGCGCAAGCGGGTTACACCACATACGTGCACACGCCGGCATGGTTGTCACCTCCTCCGCAGAACTGGCGCAAGGAGAGGTGCGGTTCTTATTCGCCCCCACAAAAAAAAAAAGAAAAAAAAAAGAAAAAAAGAAAAAACGCCCCCTCTTCCTAAAAAAAATTCGCCCCCCCCTAAAACCAATCTCTGGGACCGCTACTGTTCTGGAGCCCCTGTCAAGTTATGTTATCAAATTATTTCATTCCAATTGGCAAAGGTGACTTACCAAGCATCGACAAGCAATCAACGTGTTGCAAGTTGATCTGAACGCCAACGAAGTTATATTAGACTGAAAGACACTGCTTGGACAGGATGGGGCTTGAGTTATAGACTTACGTCGGCGAGGGGGGGGGGGTACGAGGAGGGTACACGTTGCACAAAATCGTGCGTACCGTTTGGTGCTTAACTCAGATATTTTTATACGCTCCCTTATGGGCCTCGGTGAATCTAAGACGGTCGCATCATACCAGCTTCGCCGATTAATCCACAATTACCCGAGCACTAAAGACGACTTGTTGGAAGAACTTAAGCAAGCCTTGGCGGCCCCACCTCGCATCCAACCCACCCAGGCACCCGACTACACAGGCGATCCGAACCCCAAAATGGACGAGCCGTTCTCCATTGCTGAAATCGAGGCGGCAGCATACAACCTCACCCGAAACACCACTCCTGGGTCGAGACAAAATCCCCAACAAATTATTGCGAAACCTCGACCATGCCGTCCTAGAAAATCTCCTAGTCTACATAAATGAGTGCTGGCTGGCGGGTTCCTTGCCCCCACAGTGGAAACACGCAGACGTCACTTTCATCCCCAAGCCCGGCAAACCCTTGAACCCCAAGAATCTAAGGCCTATTTCTCTGACTTCATGTGTCGGCAAATTGTTTGAACACATGCTTCACAACCGGCTCTCGCCCCACGATGAAGACAACGGCTACTTCCCTGACACGATGTACGGCTTCCGCCCACATCTGTCAACCCAAGACATACTACTTCAGCTTAAGGAGGAAGTGCTGGACGACCTTAATAGCCACAGCAAGCGGTTCATCTTGGCCCTCGACATTAAAGGGGCATTCGCCAACGTTTCTCACCAAGCCATTCTTCAAGGCCTCGCCTCTACATACTGTGGCAAGCGCACATTCCAATACTTCATCTCCTTTCTAACCCAGCGCACAGCAACCGTGGGCACCGGGCACCGTCGATCAGAGACATTTAAAACCCTGCCAAAGGGCACTCCGCAGGGGTCGGTAGTATCCCGAATACTATTCAACCTCATAATGAAAGACTTAGCACCCCTACTAAAAGCGATCCCGAACCTTCGCTACGAAATATACGCGGACGACCTAACGCTCTGGGTCCCAACTGGATCTCCGGGCGACCAGCAAGACGCACTTCAAGCAGCCATTCAGGTCACCCAACAGTACCTGAAAGCCCGAGGACTCGAGTGTGCCCCCGAAAAATCTGCCCTTCTAACCCTGTGCAAAAGAACATATAAGAAGCGTCCAGATCCCATACCAGATCCAGAACTTACCATTAATGAGCAACCCGTCCCCAATGTCCCACACCTACGCATATTAGGCCTAACCATACCAAAAGATGGCTCAGGCGCCCAGACTATCCTTCCCTTGCAACGGACTCTTAACCAGCTCATTCACCTCATCCGCAGGATCTCCCATCAGCGATTTGGGCTACAAGAAGCTGACGCCCTGCGCATCATTCACGCCCTCCTTATTAGCCACGTTACGTACGCGACACCGTATTTGGCCCTGAAACCCGCAGAGAAAGAAAAGCTAAACATCGCCATACGCCAAGCCTACAAGGCCGCCCTTGGACTGCCCCCCAAAATAGCAACAAGAAAACTTCTACATCTCGGCGTCCATAATATATGGTAGGAACTGGAAGAAGCTCATCACAACTCCAAATTCCCGCTACTTAAGCTCACGCCAACCGGCAGGGCTACACTTACCCGGCTCGGCTACAGGCCTCCCCCAAAATGCGAACAGAGGCAACGCACCCCTCTAACCATCCGGCAGTACATCAAAGTCGCACCCATTCCTGGAAATATGCACCCTATCTATAACAAGGCACGCCGAAAAGCCCGGACACGAGCCCTTAGAAAACGCTTCCCCAACTCTCCCTTTACTCGTTACACAGATGCCTCTCCATGCCGTGAGTGTCAGCGACGCCAACGGTGCATAACTGACGGCCGCTACAGTACCAATGACATCTATTGAGGCAGCAGGAGAACTTGCCGTCGCTCTAGCCGCCACCACTGGAAAAGAGTATACCTCACTATAATGACAGACTCACAAGTCGCCTGCCACAACTTCCTGCTAGGTCGCATAACACCCACGGCCTTAAAAATTCTGCGAAGTGTGCTCTAACTCCAGCAAATGCACATCATCTGGACCCCCGGACACGAGTCCCTCGAGGGGAACGAGGCGGCACACGCCGCTGCCCGCATTCATACACACCGGCCCATTTCTCAAAAAGGCGAAGTCACACAGCCCCTTCGCTCTCCCAAGCCCGCTACTCTTAATTCATACGGGCACATCCTCGCCCATTACCGCCACGAACGACGACGCTTCCTGCCACCACATCCCCATTTATCCAGAGCAGAGGCGACAGTCTTTCGCCGACTTCAGACAAATTCCCATCCTCACCCCACTATCCTCCATGCCATGTACCCCATCCTCTACTACTCTACGTGTAATTTCTGTCCCCAACCCGGCACCCTGTACCACATGGTATGGGAGTGTCAGAAAACCCCATCCCCTACCCCAAATCCTCACTCAACGTACGAGCCGTGGGCGGGCCAGCTGGCGAGCTCCGACCTCTCAGTCCTGCGTAGCCTGGTGGAGAGGGCTAGGGCAGCCAGCGCGGACCAGGGCTTCCCGGACTAGCGGAGGACCCCCACCGGGCGGGGTCCAACCATCACCGCCTGAAGCTCGTCTACATGTTTATCCACTCCACTCCACTTATACGTCTTAGAGTTTCTACAGTACATTTTTGAAAATGGTATTTGTGGCAGCACTGTCAAGTTTAACTCTCGTATATTTATGTTACCATTTTGTTCATCCCTAGCGCCTTAGTTTATCTGTAAAGCTCGAACAAAAAGCAAACACGGTGCGCATATCGTGGTCGCCTTTCTAAGTAAATTCGCGCTGGTTTCCAAAGTGGATCCGGGCTACCCAACTCTTACAAATTTACATTTTCACCTTGTACATCGTTAATATCTACCTTTTGTTTGTTAAAGCACTTTTTATGTAGGTTAAACGCAGTCACAAGCCACTAAATTCCATCCTGCGGTGATTGCAGTGTGTCATCATATTCGACGTCACCAAATCGGCCCGCAGCATGGTGAAAGGGAAGCAAAACGTTCGAGGGGCACTCCAGCTGAAAAAAACTCAGAAGATGTCCTAGTCATTCTAAAATTTAAGCTGAGAGATAATTATGCGTTTTATGTATTACTTGAGTGTCTCGTTATGCATAAAGCGTATGTTGTGAGGTTCAACTATCTTATCTTCATAATAGCAACAGTCGGAAAGGTCAGTCGATATAGCAATGTACTATTTTAATTTGCGCAGATAAACTTTGCACTCAACGTGGCTATGTTTAAGGGGTCGCAATTTGCCGGAAACAATAGTGGGAGACAGAGGTCCGGGGAGACGTTTATTGCAGAGGTCCAGTCGCTAGAATGGCCCACACACCATGATGATGATTATGTACAGGAGTGAAGACTGGGAAGCGAAGGCGTAAGAGGTAGTGCTGATGATTACGTACAGATGAAGACAAAGCGCTAGTATTCTGTTCATAGTCCACTCGCTGGTCACCACTGGCAGAATAGTAAACAACGCTCACAATAGAAATAATTATTACTCAGGATTTAATGTTACTCCAAATGCTACTGCAAATTCAGACGTTAGAAAAAACAACATTGCTGAAAAGGCTGAAAGGCCGTCGTGTACAACGCGAAAAAAATGACAGATTTTCGCAATACCACTTTTCCATTCTTCCCGCACTGCCTCATATTTCCCATGATTTAGCATCAGCGCTCTCATTCCCATTTATTCACTTGCTTACTTGATAACTTACTTGCTAGCTTTGACACGAGCTTAAGGCGAGTGAGGTATCTAATAAAGCGGTGAGGTTAGGTCTTGCTTTGGTCTGATAGCGAAAGACGCTTTCTGGGGATAGAAATGAACAAAAAATGATTGTATGTATCTCTCTCATATTCCTCAAATTTATTTATTAATGTACTATACATTGTGAGCACCAGCAAGCTGCGCGTAGGAGCAATCGCAATTGATAGGGATACCAACCGTCCCGGAGTTTGCGGGACTGTCCCGACTTTTCATAAAGCGTTCCGAGTCCCGCGCCGTCCCTGTTGGGACAGCTATATGTCCCGGATTTGTTCCGGACCGTTCAGTTAGACAGTTTTATGCGATCCAACGCAGGCTCAATAAACAAGGTGCATCACGCCACAGAACCCAAAGATAGCCTGACCTTGGCAGAGCTGCAGGTGCTAGTTCCGCAGTTCCGCTTGTAGTGCGACAACTTTTACGAGTACATTTTCCGGGAAGAGCAATTGTTGCGAGCAGCATGTAGCCGGCTGAAGTACCACATCAAGAGGACGCAACAATAAAGAACCAATGGATTTGTCTGGAAGGACCGCAATTAAGAAAACTGATTTCGCTGCCTTCCTATGTTAGGATATGCTTGCCTACGGTCTCCTACCGGCTCCCGACTTCCCGCAATGAAGAGTTGGCAGCCCTAATCACAAAAGGTAGCCCCAAAGTATTGCGAAATGCATATTTCGCACGCCTGTAAACCCGCATGCTATAGTTTTTTCCCGCTTAACCAAATGCATTAAACACACCATCGACAATTCGTTTCCGCAATTTGTGACGCCAGAAAGTGTGGCCCGGATAATGATGTCATGAGGAAGCTGAGCCCGTCTTCGCGCTTTTGTCACTGTCACATTATTAAATGAACGAGCTGTTGCCATGCAATGTGTTACATTCGTGAATCGAAGATTTAGATTCACTTCTGCTTTCCTCCAGAGACCCCTTAAAGTTGCCTGTGTGGCTGCCACTGCAACCTGGTTCATTTGAACGTGTTTAGCATACTGACCAAGAAAGCAGCCAGTTGTTTTCCGTTGTTTATGTTTAAGCGCTATTAATATTTTTCTTATTTGTGCTCCCGCTATTAGCGATCAATATTTTATTGGTTACTTTTGACGTGGTTTAATAGCAGGCTTATGGATCTGCAGTATTTTTAGTAATCATAGAGTTAGGTGCCTACTCCCCTCTTAGAAATTGTTATCTGATGTGGCTCGTTTCTTTTTATTTTATCCTCCTGTGTGGAGTGAGGCAACGGCATAAGCTATTAGCTAGAGCCTTCCTTCTTTACATTGAACGTTTTTAAACGTGCCTCTGGTGATTCTCAGAATATCATTCACAACGTTTGTTTCATGAAACAGTTATTTAATCGTCCTCGGGCAAAAACTTTTGCGTTGTGGAGTATGAATAGAAGGGTGTGTTCTTTCAATGATTGGCAAAAACTTCGCGTGCGTCTACCTGTATACCTGGCTCCATTTTTAATTTTAAACTACGATAACGGTTTTCCTGTGTTTCGGCCTGTACTCGCTGTTGTTGTGAGACCAGATAACAACCCTTCAAGATTACGCATATCATACTGTCCCTCAACGCACTGTATGTGCATGTGGGCTACGAGTGCGCCGTGCAGGAACGTAGCGGGTAAGTTTAAACCATCTCTAACTTGCGCTGAAACCAGCTTCACGCCCATTACAAGATTAAGCAGTTCGCCCAGAGGAAAGACAAGGCAGTGAATGACATCGTTTACTCGAGAGCCCGCTCATGGCCGTCACCCGTGGCACCTACACTCTCGGCTGCCGCTTCATTCCCTTTCGTTCACATTGGAGCAAAGGCGAGATTGATAAAGGCCGTACAAATTTGGTTCAGCGTTGACTCGCTCCGTCTCCAACCCGGCATCGCCTGCCGACCGGGTGCCGACGCTTGTAACGGGCTCGTAAAGGGGAGCCTTTCCGTCCTCATTTCCGTCCAGGTTGCTCCCTCGGTCAGCTCGGAATCGGTGCCCCCTCTTGAGCGACCTGTCGACGATGTCGTTGGGTGCTTCGGCATATTATCACTGGCACGTCTCCCGCCGGCTCTTTGTTCTGGCTCCGGCGCTGTTTTCCATTTTCCCGCAGCCGGTCGTTCATTTCTTTGCATCCCAACCGGGGCGAACGGAAAACGGGACCTGAGGTTTCCTGGATTGTCACCCCGTTTCTCCGGCGGCGCGTTCGCCGGGCCTCCGTACTCCTCTGTCCTTTGTGTCGGAGACGTCGCGACGAGCACGCTGTTTACGCATTGTGTACGGCCCTTTTTTTCTCTTATGCTCGACTGCCTATGCTGATTAGATAGACTCGCACTGCGCAGGGAGGACGCCATCGCCTATGGAGCGGCTCTTCTCTTTTCATGCTCCGTGCGTTTGCTTGCCGCTGCTCTCTCGCACCCCGCATCGTATCGCTTCTTTTGTTCTCTTCTTAAATCCTTGCTTTCCTGCTGGGCGGCAGCGCATTGTCTTTTCTGTTTCATTGTTTTTATCCCTAAGCGCGCTTGTTTCCGTCTTTCCCGTAGCCACGGCGGCTTACAGGAAGCCTCAGCAGCGTGTTTTGATCCTCCTTCTTTTTTCCATCTCCTTTCCAAACCTCCAGCCTCTTCCTCTTCAATTTCGTTTCTTTACTGCGTGTGTGCTTGTCGTTGGCATCCCACCCGTGTATTCCTTTGCGGCGGGATTGATTCTCGATCGAGTTCATATGTTTACTTTCTTGACGTATCCGATACTTGAGGTGCTCGAAGCAGTCTATATATGTTTCTCAGTGTATATCTCGCCGAAGATTGTGCGCTGATTCTTCTTTCGGCATTTTGATTTGCCCAAGCCGCTCGTGTTTTTGTTCCCCTTTTCTCTACTGGGGTGTTAGTTCGGCGATTGGAAGCCGGGGCCATGGGGGAACTTGTCAGTTACTGGTTTTACCCTAGACGACAAGTGAGCAGCTTCTTCCGTCCAGGACAAAAACAGCAAAAAAAAAAAATCCTAGCCAATTTTGGCCTTATGAGACGAATGTTGCGTGGGACGAAAACGGTTCTAGACCAATTTACGCCGCTGCTGAAGCCGGAGATATTTGTTATGACATTTTGGCGACCCACGCTGGATAAATGCAACAGGGGAAACAAGTTGGGGGAAAAAGAGTGAGACGTTGTTTGTTGAGGACAATGAACAGACAGAGGCACGAACCATTTGAAGAAATATCGATTGATCGATCGGTTGATCGATCGAGCGATCGATCGATCGATCGATCGATCGATCGATCAATCACTCAATCAATCAATCAATCAATCAATCAATCAATCAATCAATCAATCAATCAATCAATCAATCAATCAATCAATCAATCAATCAATCAATCAATCAATCAATCAATCAATCAATCAATCAATCAATCAATCAATCAACGTATCCTAAACTCAAATTTGAAGAGAAACGGGCCCTCCGGCTATGTAGAGAGCCGTAGACAACCAGCGCAGAAAACGTTTAGCCTAAGAAAACGTTTAGCCTAAAGTAAACCAGTGGGTACCGTATCCCGTGGTCTGGTATGAGTCGTTTTAAGTTAGCACCTTTCCGATTGCACACTCAGGATAATTTGTGACTACTGCTATGACGACGAAAAAAAAAAAAGTGCAGGGATACCTATGCACTTTTTATTAGTTGTGAATGCGGAAGCATTTAGTCCATGTGCACGCCGCTGTTCGAGCTCCTTCAAGTTTGGCGCTTCGAGTAATGTTTTAGAAGTTCGCTGCGGGATATGTGCGGTGTACTGGTGTGGACTGCCACCTGTAACTACTGCCGATGGAGCGCACGCTGACGATGTAGATGCTTCAGGCTCCACCATGCTATGGCAAGTACTGCCGCGCAGGGTTGCCTGGATGGCTACTGCCCCGCAGGGAGAAGCAGGTATGTGCTGCTCTGTGCGTACGCAACGTTGGGCCAATTGTGGGACCCACGAAAAACGGAAAATCCAGCGGCAAGCGCTGACCAATACACATATCTGCGTCACTGCGTGTATGGTTTTTGGTAGCCCTGACGTTGGGAATAAGGACGTGCCAAGCAATGTCCAACTGAACATACGTCAAGCTGTGGGTACTTGCTAACGTCGTTAGATCTCAGAGAAGTAACTTTACGCCTAGTGTAAGTGAAATCCAGGGAAGGCGTCGGACAATACACCTGGGGGGGTTCCGCCCTACGAGTCGCAGACACTTGGGGGGGGGGTTAGGTTAGGGTTTAGCGTTTTTTCCGCTACATACGTCGGACGCCGCCGTACGCCAGTCTCCGTTTTTTTTCTTCTTTTACTCAATAGGCCATGCCATGCTTTCTCTTGAAAAGTCCCTATTTCTCAGACGAATACACTCTTTTTGCTGATTGTTTATCTTGTGCGCATTCTTTCTAAACAGAGAAGTGTAAGTTGCTCTAGAACTCTGAGGCATTTTTTAAAGACGATCGTCTTTCTTGGACTACTTAAACGCGAAAATTTTGGTCCATCCGTCCGTCCGTCCGTCCGTCTGTCTGTCTGTCTGTCTGTCTGTCTGTCTGTTTGTTGGTTGGTTGGTCGGTCGATCGATCCATTTATCCTCCCGGCCAAAAGTTGAAAGAATTCTTGAACGAGACGTTTACATAGGCAAAACATTTCCAAACTATTAAATCTGGTGGAAATGTTCACACCGGTCAACATTAAGCGAACAACATTAGGGGAAACATCCATACATATCCAAACATCCATACATCCATACATCCATACATCCAAACATCCAAACATCCATACATGAGGGGAAACATCCATACATAAGCGATATTTGCAGTGTTCTCTTAATTTAAAAACTTGATGTTGGCGAGAGCAAATAAAAATGCCTCTTGAAAAAAATATTTTCATCCCAAAATACAAAAACCGCTCACGCGCGACACTAGCCCTCGTGGCGGCATTCCAAGAACTCTAACAGTAACGAAAGGCTCTGGCCGATGAAGCGCGAGCAGTGGCACGTGCTAAAATAAATTGACTTGAGCAAACCTCCATCGTGCCCAGTCCACAACGCAAAAGCCGAGCTTATAGATGCCCACCTATCCAATCAAAAGGTCTGCCTTAGCCAGACCAAGGCGGGCAGAAGCGTCCTCCGCAAGATCGGATGGCAACAATATCACTATACCCGTCACGGCCAATTACCCCAAGAGTGGACTGAGAAGCTGGAAAGCAAACCATTACCGCGCAACATGAACCCCACAAGGCACGCCGGACGACGCGAAACCCGGGCAAGAGCCCTCTCCAGGACCCTGGAGGAAGACGACACTGTCCTGTACACAGACGCTTCCCTACCCAAATACTCCACAAGGCCAACGGTCGCGGTCACCGGGCTGAACAAGCTGGTCACCTGCGCATCGATCAACACTCCGTATTCGGAGGAAGCAGAAGTGGCGATAGCCCTCACACTCCTGCAACCTAACGTCACCAAGATCATTATGGACTCACAAGCTGCGTACAAGAACTACAGATCTGGCCGGGTGTCCCTTGCTGAACTAAATCTACTCAAAAAAGCTACGCCTCGTAAACAAAAAATCGAATTAGTTTGGGTCCCGGCCCACTCCTCTGTTTAGGGTGACGAATATGCTCATCAACAGGCCCGAGCGCTCAACTCCCGGGTGACCGTGGAGGAGGGAAGGGGATGGCAACCCATCACCAGCTACACAGATACAGTCAAGTATTACAGGGACGGTAGGAAGACATTCCCACACCCACACCACTCATTGACCAGAGCAGAACAAGCGATATACTGGCAAATCCAGGCAGGCTCCTTTCCCCACTCCTTCCTCCAGAATAGAATGTACCCAGAAATATGCAAGAACAGATGCAATGCACTGGACACCCTCCAGCACGTCATAGGAGAGTGCAATTTCTCCAAACACCCCCCCCCCCCCCCCCTATACGCATAAGTAATCCCCCTACTACCCTCACCCTTGACGAGCGATGGCAGGTCTTTCTATCCAGCCCCGCCCTGGGAGACCAGCTCCGACTGATTCTCAGGGGCGAGGCGGCCCTGGAAGCATATGGAACCCGTGAAGAGGAAGCCACCCCAACGGGCGCTTAACACACTCCATTTGGCAATAAAAGTTGTTTCCTCTTTCCTCCTCCTCCTTCTCGTACCGGATTAGCTTTGTAGCGTCGATTGTTAGTACACCGCGCGCAACGAGTTTAGTAGTCCCCGCTTGTTAATTGTATTAGTAAGATCCTTGTTGGGCAGTAGCATATCACTAATAATGACTAAACTGTTGTATGTGGCATTATCATCGTAGTTGTAACCCTTCCCATTGCATGCCGGTTTCTTCGCGGGACCGCCCACCAAAAACGTGCTTCCAAATCCTCCCTTTTACAGCTTCAGAAAGGGCGAACACGCATTTACAGTATTGATAAATCTTTTTTTGCCACTACGTTGGCGTTTCGGGGGTCTATTATACCCCTTAATGGGTTCGAAATAATTTCTTCGCCCTCCACTACGGCATGTCTCATAGCCAATGTGCAGCTTCGCTCGTAAAACACCGAAATTATTTTTCTCGCTGCACATATCGGTATCATTCGGGTATAGGCGTCACTGGGGCCGCATTGAAGATTTCTACAATATGTAATAATTCATGTGGTTTACAAACATAAAGCTAAGTTTAAATTACGATGCTGTAAAGAAACAGGCAAAATTAGATGGATTGCGAATACGTATTAGTGGCGGTGGTGAGTTGTGAGTGAGTGAGAGGGGGGATGAGAGCGGTGAGGGCGAGTTTGAGTGAGTGTGAGTGACCAATGCGAGTGGTGAGTGCGAATGAGTGTGAGTGTCGAAAGCGAGTGTTGAGCGGGACCACGAGTGTCCGCTAGTGGTGACGGTAAGTGGTGAGCGTGAGTGCGAGTGAGTGCGCCAGAGAAAAACATATTTAGTGAGTGAGTGAATGTGAATGAGGGGCGTACAGTTTTGTCGAGGTATGGGGCGGCAGACGACTATCGTCTTTCGCCAACATTTGCAGCGAGATGAGCAGATACGTGGCCAAATTTTTTTTTTTCTGATGACATCACTTCTGTTGTCATTGTGTGGGCTGCCCGTAATGACGGCGCTTCGCTCGATGAAACTACGCATTCGCTGGTTGACCTCTTTCTTTCAGGCTCTCTAATTAAGAGCGGCGAAACTTCACAAGTTGCAACTTTAATTACGGCTAGCGCTGGCCAAAATTTCTTTCTGAGTGTCCCTTCTTGCTTCTTCTTGAGCGGGTGCTATTTTGTAGCGGCCGGAGCCTTCACACTTAAAATGTCCGTGAAACCTGTTTGTGTTTGGCTTTCTCACTATTACGAAGTATTTTTAACTGCCCCTTAAAGCTGCCTTTTATAACTAGATTTGTATTTGCCCGTGGTCTCGTGTCTCGTCAAATTACGCTGCATGCTCCCAATTTGTCGTGAGCCGGTGTTCGGGGAACACTATTTTTTTTGGTGTCATCTCTTTACTGCAGCGATATACACCAACCTTGTAAACTACTATCCTGCTTGCAGTTACTACCAGTAGCCTGGGCTACATTAAAAAGAAATCTGCGATGACAGTTTTCACAGTAAGACTTGCTCATTCAAATGTTCGTTATATAGCTTCCAGTACCGGCTGCCTCGGGCCCCTACAGTTTATATGCGTGTTAAAATCCTGCTGATAAGCCCATTTTCTTGCTTTATGAAATGCCCGTGTGCGTGTATGTGGAAGGGGAAGAAGACAAAGAAGTATAATTCTAGAGTAATGACCCTTAATTGATGCCGCTCATTTCTGTTTATAGCACCCTTCCTCCCCCGCCCCAGCCCGATTCTGTCTTTAGAAGGACCAACCAATCTTTGCGTTGGCACCATTGACAAGATTCCTATACGAATATTACCTCACTACTTGATACGTCGCACATAAGACGAGGTTCCTGGCTGAACTCATTTTACCCCCGTCCCCTTCAACTACCCTCCCGCTATAAGTCCCCTCACTTCGTCCCCTGTCCCCCTCCCTCCTTCGCACCGCCCACCACCTTTCCACCCTCCTTATACTTCCCTCTTTTTCCTTTCTTTTACCTCTACCTCCCCCTCTCCCGCTTCTGGTCAAGAGGTACAATGAGTCAAGAGGTCCAAAGACTCAAGAGGTCCAGTAGTCACGTGACAGGCGAATCAAGAGGTACAACGCGTCAACAGGTCCAACGTGTCAAGAGGACCAATTTGTGTCAAAAGGTATAACGTGTCAAGAGGTACAACGCGTCAAACGGTGCAACGCGTCAAGAGGTCCAAAGCGTCAAAAGGTCCAACAAGCCTTGATTGATTGTAGGGTTTAACGCGCCGACGCAACGCAGGCGATGAGGCGCGCCGTAGTGGAGGGCTCCGGATTAATTTTGACCACCTGGGGATCTTTATCGTGCGCCGAAATCTCGTACACACGGGCGTTTTTGCTTTTCGCCTCCATCAGAAAAGCGGCCACCGCGGCCGGGAATCGAACCCGCGACCTCGTGCTCAGCAGCGTAACGCCTTAGCCACTGAGCTCCAACAAGCCTTGCTTCTCAGTCTTCTCCATTTATAATTTACTCCTCAGCGGTTCGTAATACATTACCCCTTCAGCTCATTTTATAAAATGGCTGGATCCAATAAAATGTAGTAATATTTGGTCGTTTAAATTATGCGGGTCTACATTGCGATTAATGGCTGCTTGTGGTGGTTACTGATTGATCTAGCTTCGATCGCCCCTCGACCCCCAGTCTTTCCGCACGAAAAGCGACGGTGGGGTTGACTTTAGCTGCCGCAAAGAGTAACGAAGTGGCATGAAAATTGCTGCCATCTGTAACTGTAGCGCTGCCTGTCCTTTGGGAGCGCTTTCAAAGCTTGTGTTATCGGTTCCTTTGACTGAATTGCATAAAACAACGACGTTGGCGCGAGAGTAGGGAGATAAATATAATGAAAAAAAAAATATTATTTTCACACGTACAGATGCAACAGGTCTTCGTCGAGGTCACAAGGCAGAATGTTTCACGCAAAGCTCTTCACGGGTGAGGGCGAAATTCTCTCCTGTCTGGGCCGACCCCCGAAGGTGCTCCGCGGTGCGTCGCGGGTTTCGGATTTCTTGGAAAGCTTGGTTGTCTGTTCTTGGTTCTTTTACATCCCCCGAGGGCTTGCGGAAATTTGTTACAGCTTGGACCTTTCGACTCGTTGAACCTTTTGACTCCCCTCAGCCGCGTCAACAGGTCCACAGTGAGTCAAGAGGTCCAGTGAGTCAAGAGGTGCAACGAGTCAAGAGATCCAACGAGTCGAAAGGTCCACGGTGAGTCAAGAGGTCCAACGAGACAAGAGATCCAACGAGTCAAGATATCCTATATTGGACCTTTTGATGCGTTGTATCTTATGACTCGTTGGACCTCTTGACTCGGAATCCCCTCTCCGTACTCCTTACACCTTCTCGCCACTCTGTCCACCTGTCTACTGTGGCCGAGGCTGCACACACAAATGGCTCTACGTAAGACGTGAGATCGAGGCTAGACCGGGACAGGCATACCGCCAAGTCGGTGAACTGGGCCAGTAATTTCAATCCCATTGATAAAAAACGTATGCATATACACATTACACAACCGGTCACTGCTGCCTGCGCTCACGTAATGATGCGTGGTATGACACCCAGCCCCGTCTAGTGTGATGCCAACTTCTACGGCCCAATGACGCTCAACACAAGAACCCGTCATTTTTCTGAACGTCTGTGAGCCATCAGTCACGAGTAGCTCAATTGATAGTGCTCAAGTTTCCAACGCATCGAGAAGTGGATTTAATTTTCACCAGTAACCCTGCTGCACTTTTTTTTTCAGCTCCTTCCTCGGCGGCTTCTGGTAAATGGTTAGGAACACTTTGAAAACGCGGTATGCTAAACAGTAATGACGGCTACCCAAGCAGGCAAGACATTCGGGCAGCAGTAAAGCCACATTGAACACCGAGCTGATTGTGTCTATAAAATCTTGCTGCAGTCTATTTTCCACTTCCTATCCATGAATCTGAATCCGCTATGCTGCCTTGAAGCTGTACAATGTTGAAGAAGGTTTTACAAAGAAAACAGTTGCTTTGAATGGGACTAGGTGATACTTACATCGCATGATATGAATCGTATGAAACCAGCTCAGCCCTTGCTCCGGAATGTGAGTAATATTAAAAATCCCAGTTGGACCCTACCCGTAAACGATAGTCATATCAGCTTGTACCTGGGGTGAAGCAACAGAAAGTTTTTGACAATGCAAAATTTGTTGCAATTGCCGAACTTAAAGAACCATCCAGAGATATAGGTGGACTGGAAAGGGGCCGGCAACTTGTATCCGATAAGCATGATGTACTCTTTGAGAATCATGAGCTGCTATGAAAAGGAAGTGGCCAGAATCATGAACTGCTATGCAAAGGAAGTGGCCGCCGTAATACGGCGTAACGGGGTGGTGGTATTTAATTACAGGGTAAAATGAATCAGCCGCATGGATTATTGTGGGGTTTAACGCGCCGAAGCGACAACTGGGCTATGAGACACGCCGTAAAGGAGGGCTCCGGGTTAATTTTGAACACCTTTAACGTGCGCCGAAAGCGGGACACACAGGCGTTTTCGCTTTTCGCCTCAATCAGAAAAGCAGCCGCCGTTGCCGGGTTCGAACCCACGTCCTTGGACTCAGCAGCGCAAATGCAGCAACACTAATATAAAACTTTAAGGAGCAAGAAGCTTTCACAAGGGCAATGTTTAAAAAAAGGGCTTCTTTCTGACAGCATTCTATGGGGACGCACCCTGGAGCATTACCAATGTTGCTTGTTTCAGCTGCGTGCCGCTAACTCAAGCAACAGCAGATAAACGGAGCTGTGTGGTCGAGGTGTTAAAACGAGGGCAGGACTAGCCTGTCTGGATTGCCTGCCATGGTTACACCGGTGGTCTCGTTATATTAAGACATTACAAGAGTAGGGAAACTTCGCTGCTTCTAAGATATATAGAAGTGTTTGTGACACTCCTTGGCCGGCAACTATGAAACTTTGGAGGAAAGAGGGAGTGAAAGTTTCGGCATCATCCGTGCCTGGCGATACGAGGGGCTTGTCTGAATCACGTGGGAAACGCCCGCATCGACGTGAACATTTGGGCACACTGGGGATGAAGCACAACCTGTCTTGGGCAGCCAAGCTGGTGTAAAGGCTGAGCCAGTACGGAGGCGTAGGAGGAGGGTTGTTTCACGTAGCTGAAATACCTTGGGCACCCCTGCCCATGGTAGGGGACCATAAGGCCGCAGTTGTTCCAAGTGACACTTAATTCGTGCGTTCATAGTTTGTGGATTAAGTGGACTCATAAGGCGCGGAGTTAAAAAATCGGTCATTGCCGAAAAATCGGGTGTAGGCATGCTACACAAAACAAATAGGTCTTGCCAGATTATTGTTTGGGAATCCTTTCTGGGGCTGTTGTGACGGATACGTAGAATAGTTATTAGCCCCAATTTTATTATTGTTATTATTATTATTATTATTATTATTATTATTATTGTTTGAGTGACTTATGCTGTTTGTTTTTATTGTGTTCATTTCCTTCGGCCATTGTTTGATTCGCCGATTGCCGGGCCCAGTCCCTCAAGCCTCTTTTGGCTTTGACGGGCCCGAACATGATGTATTTCCTTATGAGAATGGCAATAAAGATTATTATTATTATTATTATTATTATTATTATTATTATTATTATTATTATTATTATTATTATTATTATTATTATTATTATTATTATTATTATTATTATTATTATTATTATTATTATTATTATTATTATTATTATTATTATTATTATTATTATTCTAGTTGGTGTTTTTTACGTTCCTCCTGATGTAGTTCCTGACGCGTTCAATAAGTTAGTCTCCTCCATTGAACAGGTGCTCACTACTCATTGCGACCTCAAGGTCCTCCTCCTTGGAGATTTTAACGCTCCTGGCGTTCAGTGGAGCCACCTCAGCTGTTCCCACTACAACCACCACTTTCAACAGAAGGGTAATAGGTTACTAGATTTTTCGTCTTTCACTTCTATGGCACAGCGTAATCACATAAAAAACTGCAGTGGAAACATTCTGGACCTGTGCTTTTCAAACTTCGATGGCGTTAATGTGTCGCGCTCTGATTGTGCTTTAGTAATACCCGACAAATATCATCCTCCTCTTTCTATTTCCTGTTGCCTTCCTACAATGCTCCACCGTTCTGTAATTTCAAGCAATGCGCAACCTCGCTACGCTTTCGCCCGGGGAGATTACGTTGGGCTGTATGGCTACTTTTCTGCTGCCCCTTGGTCAACAGTCATTGACCACTCTGATGTCAATGAACAAGTTGACCGTTTTACTGAGATTGTGCTTTTGGGTATGAAGAAATACATCCCGCAATATTTACCAAAGAAGTTCAAGTTCCCACACTGGTTTTCTTCTGAATTGCGGGATGCCCTGAAACTCAAAGAACGCGCGCACAGAAAGATGAAGCGCTCTGGTGCGAATCAGTTCGCTCAGGAGTTCCGGCGCCTACGTGCCCTATGCAAAATATTGCACAAGCGTGATCATGCTTTGTACCTGGCATCAGTTGAAGCTAAAGCAACTCATCAGCCGGGAGCATTTTGGAAGTACATTCATTCTAGATCTAGTACAACGAATGAATCTATTCGTCTACTGGATTCCAACGGCGATGAGGTTGCAGATGCGGCCGACTGCTTTGCTCGTCAGTTTTCTTCTTTGTTTGGGCTTAGCGGTGGTAGTGATGACGGCAGCGTCTCTTGTCACCAGGACGGTTACTCCGCTTGTTTCCAATTGGATGAGAACATCGTGCGGGCCAGCATCAAGCGGCTAAAGCCCTCGTTTTCTTCTGGGCCAGATGGTATTCCTGCAGCAATTCTAAAAACGTATGCAAATATATTTGTTCCTGTGTTCACCTCAATATTTAATAACTGTCTCCGGTCTGACACGTACCCTCGATCATGGAAAATCTGTCGTGTATTCCCTGTTTTCAAGTCAGGCCCAAAAACCGACCCCATGAACTATAGGCCAGTGTCGCTTCTTTGTTCTGCCTCTAAAATATTCGAGTTATCTCGTCATACGGTCTTGTCTTTCTCACTTAAACACGTCCTCATTCCTAATCAACATGGCTTCATGCGTGGTCGCTCAACTTCCACAAACCTCGCATGCTTCATGGAGCAGGCTGTCCCAGCAGTCATTGGTAGAAGCCAGCTTGATGCGGTCTACTGTGACATGAGCAAGGCCTTTGATGTAGTCAACCACTCGTTATTGCTTGCCAAGCTCATTCTGTTAGATGTTCACGCTTCCTTAGTGGGTCTTATACGTTGCTATCTCCAGGAGCGATATTGCTATGTAAGTGTTAATGGTCAAACATCATTTAGGTACAAAGCAACCAGTGGTGTACCCCAGGGCTCCGTTCTGGGCCCCCTTCTTTTTTCCATTTTCATTAACGATGTTGCTTCTGCCATTAAAAATTCTTTTTTGTTGTATGCTGATGATATGAAAATCTTCAGAGAAGTGCGTAATGTTCAGGACTGTAATTCTCTTCAGGCTGATATCGTGTCATTCCATCGTTGGTGCACCAAAAACGACTTAATTTTGAACCCCTCAAAAACGAAAGTTGTTTCCTATAGTAGGAAAACTCAACAGCTGCAATACTCCTATAAAATAGCAAGCACTTCACTGCCGAGGGTGACCGAAATTCGGGACTTGGGAGTACTATTTGATTCTTCTCTGACTTTCTCTTCCCACGTTACACAAATTACCGGACGCTCTCTTCGATGTCTGGGTGCTGTCTGCAGGTATTCTAGAGAGTTTAAAAGTCCTCTTCCTTTCTTAAAGTTGTATTCGGCTCTGTGCTTACCTCTTATCGAATACGGTTCTGTTGTTTGGAATGGAACTTGCAAGTCCAATAGTGACCGCATCGAAAGGGTTCAAAATAAGTTCCTTTCTATCTTTAGGCACCGTTTCCGTCATGTACAAGAAGACGCAAACGGCAGCATGTCTTGTCTCAAAAGTATTCCTTCCCTTTGGTGTCGACGAATGAGAGCTGACATTATCTTTCTTTATAAACTTCTTCATGGTGATATTTTGTGTGATGACTTGGTTGCACTTATCAATGTCAACTTGCCGAACAAACTTTTCCGAAGATTTCGAACTTTCAGAACAGATGCTTTAAGTAAACGATGCTCGTCCATCTGCAGAATACAATGTGCATATAATGAATATTCCGATCGTCTTGATATATTCCAGAGCTCTTTGTCTTTGTTCTCTAATGAATTGAAAACTGTTGTAGCTTAAGTGCCTTTATGTCATTTATGTGCCGTATTTCTGTTCCGTATTTATTTTATGCAAATCATCATCTTGCTTGTTTGTTTTTCACTTTTCCTGATTTTGTGTTGCTTGAATTTCTGTCGGTTTAAGTGTCAGTGCTTGTAACGCTGAACTTCGTTTTTCCATTTTGAAACTTCCTAACATTTTGTTACAAAACCTTTGTTTTATGTGTATAATCTATCTCCGTCATGTGCATTGAGTATTTGCTTGTGTATTTTCAATTTTTCACGTGCCTTCAACGTTTTGCTGGCCGGGTGTCATGGCTTCTAAGACTAGGCTTCCTTTTTTTTTTTTTGCTGTTTTGCTTTCTGGGATCTCTGTAACTATTTTTACCTTATTGTTTCTTTCATATATATGGTTTTCTGTGTTGTGTTGTCTTGATTTTAGTTTGTTTTTATGAATGCTTGTATATGGTGTACCAGTACCAAGACCCTAGGGTTGTTCCTGGGCACCAAAAATAAAGGTTGAATGAATGAATGAATGAATGATTATTATTTGCTGGGGAGAAATAAGCACTTTTAGAGCGTTGACACCGATACAGCCTTAAGTGGCGTATGATTGAAACCAGGATAATGAGTCGACAGGCCTAAGCTATTTGAAGGAATGGAAGTACAAATATTGCTGCCTCTGAACCAAATTCCCCGCCCGCTGGAACATTAATGTACGCACGCAAAGAATTTCAGTACCTTCGGCTTCTGCACTCGGGCAAAACTTTTTTTTTTCTGCACGCTCCAAATGAAGTTGAGGCACCTGGAATACACCTACAATGTTCGGGATCGAACACGGTGGTTCCGGATGGTAATAGCTGGGCCGTTCGACGCCATCGAATGCCATACAAGGTATGCAGTCCGATGCGGTACCGAGAACAAGGCAGCGGTCGCAACCGATATAGGATATCGCGTGCAGTGCACGTGTCACCCCGTTCGTATTCGTGCGATTGCAGCAGAAAGCCTCCGAAGCACGTAGACAGAGAGGTTATGAGGGCGCTTCTCCTAGAACTAGAACCCTGGCCGAAAGGCCCTTGGCTATAGTTAGCCTCGTCTTGTGTAGTAATTTAAAACATTCGTACTGGCTCCCAGAAGGGCACAGAAACTATAACTGTAACAGCATTTAGTACAACTCGAGCAACTGCGTTAACTTGAGCAACTGCGTTAAACCTTGGAACACAAAAGGACACAAATCAAAGGAATAGTACCAACCAACGCTAAAGAAAACAGTTCATAACACCCTTACTAGTGGCAGCCTCCAGTGATCAGCTTCACGCTGCTAAACGTGCCACTGAGGCTTCGCATCGTACAGCATTTCACAAAGTCGGACACAAACCTCCAAAGCCTACGGACTAAGCTAAGCTGCTGAAAATTGTTCCGGATACAGGTACAGGCAACACATAATCGTCAGCCTTCGCCACATCCAAAATAGGAAATATCTGGTTAGGTGTTGGCTCCGTTGATGTTCGGCGTCACCAAGTACGTCCAGAATATTGTCCTGAGAGAAAAAGTCATTTAAGTCAAACGTTACTTTCGTTCGGTTTTTACCCACTGAAAGAATCTCACACAGACCTCCACCAGCATGGATACGCGCTAGACGTTGGCCGCAGGGTCAAAGGCACCAAAGCTTTTTCACGCTTCAACACGGCTCTTACGCAGGCCAACATCCAACTTGATGGTGTTGAGTGTAATAGTTGTAGTAGGTCCTCCAGTTGGTGTGACCGGAGGTTCAGTAAGATATGGTTTGTTATGTCACCCGGTGCTGGGTTTGATACGGTTTGCTATGTCACCCGGTGGTTTGTTATGTCACGGATGCAGGTGCAATCCCGGCCGCGGCAGCCGTTTTTATGGTGGAAGCAAAAATAGAAAACGCCAGCGTGCCAAGTTTTTAGCGCACATCAGAGGTCTCCTACATACCTACCCTTTAAACATTTTATTGGTCTGCTCCACGGATTAGAAATCGTTCAATTTGGTCTAATATATCACTCGCCGCGAAAAAAATCCCGGGCCATCTCCACTGACGTGAAACCTGGGGAGGGGCGAAGCATGCAGTGTATAATTGTATTTTTGGGGCCTTCGCGTTTTTGCCAAGGGAGATGAGACCATTGAGAGGTAGCTTTGCTGTAAAAATCTCGTGAATTTGAAGCACGAAGCTCTCTAGAGCGAGGCGTAAACGAGTGTCCCGGTGTTTTAGTACCGTGGCTACATGAGACGACGGCGACGACGACGACAGGAAACGCCGACAGCCCGAGCCCCTCAGGGGCTTCGCCCCTAATATGGTCTCCCCTGTGTCACTGCGCAATCAGAACACCAGGCTCTCATTCCGTAGAGTCACTACGCACATCATATTTTAAAGACGATAGTCTTTCTTGGGCTACTTAAACGCAGAAATTTTGGTCTGTCTGTCTGTCTGTCTGTCTGTCTGTCTGTCTGTCTGTCTGTCTGTCTGTCTATCTGTCTGTCTGTCTGTCTGTCTGTCTGTCTGTCTGTCTGTCTGTCTGTCTGTCTGTCTGTCTGTCTGAGAAAAGAGAATTTATTACAAAACCACATATCAGCGCGCAGCGACTAGTGGTAACAGCGCTGCCCTGAAAAAAGAAAAATCCCAATCAGTTTCCAAGTACTCCGGGCAGTCAACACTTTGCACAACAAATGTCTGTGGTGGTGAAAGAAGCTACTGCAAAATCAATCCACAGAAAGTTCACAGGTGTACACAGAAAGAGTTCAGAAGCTAGCTGTCTGGGACTCGATTCAGCCACCCGGCCAAAGTAAACCAGGAGCTGCGCAATAGTCTTGTGTCGCATGCTAGGTTACCTGAGGCGTAATTTTGCTAAGGCACCATCTTCCCTTAAACTACTGTTATACAAAACACTTATTCCGTCTAAATTAGAATACACCTCGTCTGTTTGGGATCCTTCTTTTAACAATCTCTTAAACTCACTGCAAATGGTACAAAACAATTCTGCACGTTTCATCCTGTCTAACTATAACCGAACCGCCAACGTAACAACAATGAAATCTACCCTTAACCTTCAGTCCCTAGCAGTTCGACGTAAAATTTCCCGACTTTCGTTGTTCCACAAAATATTTCATCACCAACATCTGCATGAGGAACTCATTTTGCCTCCATTGTACGTTTCTTTTCGCCTTGATCATGCTCACAAAGTCGGCCTAGCATCAAGCCGAAACAACGCTTTTTCTCAGTCGTTTATTCCCAGTATGTCATTAGAATAGAATCGCCTTCCTTCACCTACAGCAACCATTGTAAATCACACTCTCTTCAAAAATGCCGTAGTCAACATTGTGTAATTCATGCTTTTTTGTGTGCAGTTATGCTTCCTTGCTGCGTTTCTTTTATTGTTGTGTTGCCTAATTTTGTATAAGATGTTTCTTTCATATGTATTTCTTTCGCTGCTTTTTTTTTCGTTATACTTATGAATTTAACCACTCCCCTCTATAATGCCATTGGCCCTGAGGGTATTACTAATAAATAAATAAATCCCCACAGCCAAATCTAAACGTCTAAGTTTGGTGGCAATGTTTATACTTGTCAATATTGTTGAACAAGAACAAGACATTACGCAAATATAAGGCAGAAAATCAATACATGAGTTATACTTGCAATGTTCCTTTATTTCAAAATTTATGGATGCTTGGTTTTTGCGATAGCAAATGAAATACTACATGAACTGCAGAAAATCGTCGCCTGCTGTTGCGCGCGCTACTATAGCTGCTGGCGGCATTTAGGAAATCGAACGGCAACAGTAACGAAAGGTTCCCCTAGATAGGTTCCACGTTCCGATTGGAACGCTCGTGGAGTAGGGAAACGTGGACCTATAAAAGTTGCAGTAGGGTGCCTCGATTCACCGCATCTCCGCCGTACGGCAGCTCTGGCATCGAGGCACCCGACTTGGAGCAGTGGAACGCTTGACTTGAGCAAACCTCTAGCATGTTATCTTGGGAGGAACGAGACGGGAGAGGAGCAGCATGAGAGGCGAGCGAGAAACAGAAGGGAGGCATTTACTTGGCAGGGGCGTCAGTCGACTGTCATCTTTCGTCGACATTTGCAACGAAAGGAGCAGATACGCGGCCATTTTTTGCACCGCACGCGCTGCAATTATTAATCCGGCGCTGGGTGTTTGTAAGAGTGCTTCCCGAATGCATCCTACTGTACGGCGCTATACTCACCATGCACCTAATTTTGCTTCAGTGGTTTGGAGCGATGGCTTGGTTGGTTCCCAAACTGCCTGAATAACAAATGAACGTTGTTGTTGGTTTTTTTTAATTTTGTCTATGTTGATTTCGCACCCAAACATAACGAATTGAAATTGCCGAGGTTTCATTTGCGTAACTAACAACAAACAACTTACCCACTATGATGGATTGATCAGTAACGAAAAAAACTTCCGTCAGCTCTCGGCCGTTTCGCTAATTTGCATTTGACTGAGCATTTACAATAACCAACCAGAAGTCCTACATACCCATACATACTACGCCGCGACTGCCCAATGCACGTCGCAATGAGGCCGGTGACGCAGCCTTCGCCAGTAACATGCCCCGTTCACATCCTGCTGAAGTTCGGTGTTTTTGAGTTGTAGAAGCCACAGCGTGCATCGCTTATCTCCCAACTTGTGAGGCTGGGATAATGCATAGCGAATTCCAGCTGGGCCAGCCGAGGGAGTGCAGCCGTGCCCAACACAGAAGCGGTCACACCGTCCACTACTCGCTCTGCACTACGTCTGGGTTGGGTTCACCTCCTGTGAGTCCACAGAAACTGGCATTCTCGAGTGGCCGGCCATAGGGTTGGACTCGGTGTGGAAATAAGACCTCATCCATGTTTTGAACGGACAACAGTTTCGATGGTGACCGCGCGGCAATGGCACACACCGGGACGTTCGGTTCCCTCACGGAACGCGTTCCCTTGTGCCGAAGAGTCGTTATACTTAGCTCCATTGAGGCGCGCGAGGAATGCGCAGAGAAAGCATTTTTTCCCTCCATGGCGAGGAAACTATTAGCAGGTAAAAATTATGCACAGTGCATTATTTAACGCTTTCATGAGAGGGAATTACCTTGCGACATTGCAAATAATGTTTTTAAGGACGAAGTTTTCTTGGATTAGGTAAACGATGGGATCTTGGTTTGTCTGGGTGTTTGTCTGTCACCCGAGTCAGCAGTCACTCCTGAGTCACTAGTATTTCAGCTTGCTGGTGACCCGACCTACCCACCTGTGACCTAGGGGCGGGTCACCGACCAGTGGCCGGTTACCCACAAAATACTCATGACCCACCAATGACCCATCGCACTCCCTGGTGACCCATCCATGGGTCACTTGAACGGGGAGTGGTTCATTCACCAGTAACCTGAGATGCACACATTACTCGTTGGTCACGTGACCCGCCGATGGGCCGGCGACCAGTAACCGTAACCCATAAATGACTAGTGACCCACCCGTGGTCACAGGTGGATAATCACTCGTGTGTCTCTCATGGGCCATTACTCAGTTGTCACCAGTGATGAGACACCGGAGGCTCACCAAGGGTGGGTCACTAGTGAGTCCCCAGCAGAGACACTGGTGAGCTCCGTACAGCATTACAGGCATCGGCAACACCCTGCGGCGCGTGAACATTGCCGAGTTCTCTGCAGGCATTCAAGTGCATTCGCGCTGTTACGCAAGTGGGCCGCAAGTTGAAATTAAATCCAGGGTTTCGGATAGTCTTGGCAATACAACATCCACAACCGAATAAAGGAACCCAGGCACTACGGGGCAGGGTTGGCCGAAACGCTGTCGAAAAAGTTTGTCGCACTATCATCATCATCATCAGCTATCCGAGGAGACGGCAGAACGAAGGTCTCTCCCAGTGACCTCCAACCAATCCTGCCCTGCTCTGCCAGAATCCATTCCTTGCCACCCAGTTTTAAGTGCTGAGCACTTTCGGGGCTCTCCTTGTCGTCGTAGCTCGCTCGCTGGACCCAACACGGCGTTCCGTCGTCGCGGCGTAACCCAGAGACTTCCAAAGCCAAGCCGTTTGTATAGTCAGAAGCGTTCGAAACTCGTGAATCGCTGGCGCTTGTCCTACAACTTCCCGTTATTTAGCGCAAAGAAAACTGTAGGTACATTTGAGGCGAATATATGCAATTAACCGACAGCGCCCGCATTCATTTAGTTAGGAACGCTCGTTGGGTTGGTTTTTACGATAGTAAGCGAAAAACGTGACAGTGCAACGCCGGTACGTGCGGGAGGAAAAGCGCGCACAAAAAGAACAGAACTCCCGCTGCGCAGTTTCAGGCAGGGGGCGCGCGAGCACTGCGAAGGCGGGAAATTTGAAATACGTTGGGTGGTAGCAGTGAGCGGATAACAGCGCTACCGCCCAGTATGGTGAATCACTGCTCTGCACTTCCGACAGCTTTCACATTGAGTGGAATGGCATTAAGTTTTTTTTTTTTTTTTTTATTTCCTCCCCCATCAAGTCAAGGGTCTTCTCCTACTTCTAGCACCCTCCCTTGGTAGCCAATCAATCCGTTACCCATGTAGTGCACCAATTGTCATTTCGTCACACCGGATGCCCAGCCCGAGTCCATTTGTTTTTCTTAATTTGAACAATGATATTTTCCACTCGAGTATGTTCCCTGATCCAATACGCTCGTTAACGTCCTTAATTAAGCGTGAATCCTATCATCATTCATCCCATTGCTCTTTGGGGTGACCTAAATTTATTTCCCGGTGTTTAAACAGGTGCCAGGTTTCTGCGCCATATGCAATCACTTGTAATACTTATTAGTTGTATATCATTCCTTTTGGAGATAGGGGTAGCTTACTGTTATTTATTTTAGAGTGATTTCCAAGTGCACCCCAGCCTATGCTGCAGCGGATTTCCTTGTCGTGGTTGCGGTCAAGACTGACAACTAGTCCAAGGTAGTTAGCTGAAGAGGGTGCTTCGCGCATATTTATTTAGAATTACTTTCGATTTATTAATAATTACTTTTAGTTCTACAGCCAGTTTTTCTGGCTGTAGCTCCTGAAGCAATTTCTGCAGGTGTTCTTCGGACTCATTGAACAATACTAATGCGTAAGCTTATATGAAGTGGCTCAAATATTCCCCATTTATGCGTATTTTACATTTCCCCGGCCGAACTTCCTCAATACCCCTTCCGGACATGCTGTAAACAACTTTGTCGAGATAGTGCCTCCTCGTCTAACTCCCTTTTCGATCTTCTTGCGGGGGGATTATCCTGCTCGTATATCCCTTGTATATATGTCGTCTAGGTGTCTTATGTAAGTCTCCTCTATTCCATGCTGTTTTAATGATGCCAGTACTGCGGCAATGTGTACAGTATTAAACTCTTTTTCGCTGTCTATAAACGTCATGTATATGGGAATATATATATAGACCACGCATTTTTTTCTATGACTACATGTATGTGATGAATTTTTGAATAGTCTGTACTAAATCCAGCTTGCTCTTTCGGTTGTTGTAAATCTAGGCTGTTGCTTGTGCGGTTAAATATTACCTTTGTAAACAGATTGCATACAACAGAGAGTTGGATGACAGGTCTGTAATTTTTGAAGTTTTTGACACCGCCACTTTTGCGAATCATAATTATGTTGCCATCTTTTCAGGGTAGGGACACGCTTAAAGTCCTGAGACATTATAAAAATAGTTCTTCAGGCTTTTTCTAGAACATTATCTCCTCCAATGGCTAGCGCACGGTCTAATATACAATACTTCCGCTGCTTTTATTATGTGATTAATGCTGTGCGTAATCTTAACTTGTTCGTCTCTGAGTGTGTACATTTTGTTCTTGTCCTTTTTTGCCATTTCCTTCATTTTCGTCGTGTTGTATTCACGGCTGACAACAGCGTTTCTTGACCGCTCCCCATTTGAATTTGATCCACCATTCTTGACCCTTTCATTTTCCTACGTTTCACGATAAGTTCCTTCATTTTATGATAGAGTTAACCTTTTCTCCCCTATTTTCTGATCCTCCTACAGAGTCTGCTGACTGGAATACTTGTATTAGGTTGTCATAAAGTACGTCCATGATCCCTGTATTTTCCGCGGTTAAGACAACAAATTTGTTCTAAAAAGTGAAGTTAAACTCCTTTGCCCTGACTGACTGCCAATTAGGTTTACTATATATACTTTTCATTTGTTTCATCCTCTTCCTTTTGAGATCTAGCCGTATCCTGCACCTAACCATCCTGTGATCGCTGCTCTTGAATCGCCCTCGCAATCCTCAGTCCTGAACAATCCCTGGATGGTAACATAATATGCAGTCGATTACGTTTGTAGTTATGCCGTTGGCGCTTTTCTATGTCCATTGCCTATTTCTTCGTTTGCAGAAGAATGTTTTCGTTATCCTTAGGTTATTTGTCTACGCAAATGAGACCAGAGTATCACCTCGGCTATTCCGACTGGCTATTCCTAAGTTTCCCACTGACTTTTTGCTATACTTGCTTCTTCCCAATTTCTGCGTTAATGCCTCCCATCACCACAATGTACCGCGGTGTTCCCTCTCTCAGTCATTACTGATTCGGCATCCTCGCAGAGACTATCTACGGCCTTATCATCGTACCTATCTTGGGGCATAACTTGTACTATATTTAACCTGTATCGCTTGTTTTTCTTGATCACAACGATTGTGTCTCTTCCGTTGAGGCTGAAAAATTCCTCCACATTCCTTGCTATTTCTGTGTGGACCAAGAATCCACACCTGTGCTCTGTCTCTTCTTTCGGTCCTCAATAGCACACAATATCTACGGCACTGAACTCCATGAAGCATTATCCCGTTCTTCTAACGTCCCTCGTTCTTATGATATCCCAGTTAATGCTTGAGAGCTCCTCTAATAACACAGCTGCTGAAACTGAAAGTATGACGGCCCATGGCAGCGAAATGCATGGTGTGACGTCACTCTGGCACGCAAATAATGGTCAGCCTTTGCGAAAGATAGAAAAAAATATTTTAAACAAATTTCGAAAATACGTCTGATAGGCGTGGGGCAGTAATATTAAGCTTGATAATTTCATGGCTACCCAACGTAACCACGAGGCCCGCTTATTGACCACAAACTAAAATAGTTTCAGATGTTTAAGAAGGATTGAAAAGTTTTGCAGTGACCACTTAACCTGTGGTCACTGCAACACTTTTTCAAGGTGAAAGCGTCAAGTGCTCCATTCTGTTATTAAAAAAACCGTCCTTTCAGCATGTTCAAGTGCACTCACAGCAGATAAGTCCCGTTTTCAGCGTATGTCACAGTTGTTGCGAAAATAAAAAAAGAAGATGCGACTCAGTGCAATCAGTTTACCAGCTAAACAAGGTTGGGAGAGAAGTCTGGATCGTCATGCGTGATCCCTGCGTAGAATATGAATTAAAGCAACGAACGAAATGCCGCGGTCCAATTGTAAACTCGACATGAACGCGTTTGCCGCTGCGCTATCGTTTTCTTCAGTGCTATCCACAGCTGCTGCATGCCAGATTCTATGCACGGGAAGATTTTGCCAACCTAACAATAGACGAATTCTTAATTACCCTTGTATATGTATCTAAATAGTGTAGCTGACGTTGCACTACATACTTTCTTAATTCGTGGTTTAGTCTAACCGGAATACTTTTTATTTCTCTGTTTATTTCCGTGAAGTATCCCTGGCAAGATAGGAGCATGCAGTGGAACAACGCCATCCAACTATATGTTTTCCGGAGCACTTCTTGCTAACTCGCTGCAGCGTCTAAACCCCACCGCCCGTAGAAATTATGCATAAAAGCGTGCATTCTGGGCGACTCTGGTCGCAGTGAACAGCCGAGACGGACCCGTATTTTACTTCGCACAGCGATCAGATCAGTTCGTACAGCATCAAAACCCACTATAGCGCCCGGAGCTTCCCGTGCAGTTGGGTGAATCGGCGGCTTCCTTTGACCGCGCAACCCGCCTGACCAGGGCTCCTAGCCCAACCCAAGGCCCGCGAGGTCCTTGTCATTCGCGAGCGAATTTGGGCACGCATGCGTGCGTTGCCCGGGGTCTGTAACATTACCCCTGTACTCTATACAGCTGTCTCAGCTCCCTGCCCAAACAGAAAGCTTGCGAATCACGTCCAGAAGCCCGCTTCGTAATGGGTCGGAGGCGGTTGGTTACTTAAGGTTACAAGCGAAACGCGACGGGCCCTGTTGTGCGCCTGTTAGGTCTGGGAAACAGCTCCTCTCGATCGCGAACTGTGATAAGCCTAGATCGGGCGCCGGCAGCCCAACCCAAGGTACACCGTACGTGTGTATTATACGTAACAAGAGAAAGAAAAGAATGAATGAATGCGGCAAGCCAGCAAAATGTGGACGCGGCTCTGGCGTGCGATTACTATTCAGGCTGGCCTGGCATTCGCCGGGCAGCGCAAGTCAAGGCGACCGAGAACACTTGTTCGAGCGGCGTCTTGGGCGCGGAGACGGGGCCGCAGATGTCGCCCATCCTATTACCGCGGGCCATAAACGCACGCAGTGCCGCGTAGCAGGCGCATATCTCATGCAAGTCAAACACGGCACCTAATACGCTCTTAAAAACGCGCGCCCGTCTTCGGCGGCCACGCGCGGTTCCAGCAGCAACTGCAGCGGCGAATATTTTACGGCCGCGCTCGCGGGATCCGTGCGCCCACATACAAAGGACCCGGATTATGGCTACCTATATTACGTTTAAAACGGATCGGGAATCTCCGCGCTGCGTGGCCGGGAGAAAAGGAAGAGCTAATATGAGTCTCCCCTGGCCGCCGAATGCAAATGGGCTCGGAAGAAGCGCCAGTTGTGTCGTTCGTTCTTCGCTCTTATCTTATTTAGGCAAAGGCTCCGCCGCTGTAATTCGAGACGCAGACGCATTCGGCACGTACGAGCCGGATCGTCGAGCCGAATCGCCGTGTCGCGCACGAGCCTGCATTTCGGCAGCGGCCCAAGGCAGATTTGCGCATGTGCGGGGAAGAAAACAGCGCCGATCCCATTTGCGCGCAGCAGAGATGCGACTCCTTTCGCGAGTTCGGTTCCGCCTCACGCAGTGACGTCCGCCAGTGCACACATGTTGCGGGCCTTCGCCGGCCGCCCTTTGTGGGCGGGAAGAGCCCTTAATTTCGAAAGTGCCGGTAGGTACAACCCGATGCGCTCGCTAATCGTCACCACACGCTGAAGATAAGAAAGTGGGAAATCTATATCGCTTCTTCCGCTCTGCCATGCCCTTCGATCTCTGACTCTGATTACACAACGATCTTTCCTGCTTGAACAATAGAATGTGCAAACAACGCGTTTATCACTCGCAACCAATATTTTAGGTTGTTTGTGCTAGAGAATTCGGAATGAAGTGATTGGATGATTTTTTCATTTCATCCAATAAATCAAGACTTCGTCGCACTAGCAGCCTCAAAGTTGGTGAGGGTTAAGGTAACCATGGTTATGGGCTGCTACACGGCCCAGCAAAGCGCGGTTACCCCCTCTAACCATGATTAACGCAAACCGTGATTGGCAGCAAAGCGCGGTTACCCCTCTAATCGTGATTAACGCAAACCCTAATTGGCAACCACTGTTTGGCCGACAGGATCACGGGGCACTGAATCGCGGGTAGGTATTCCGCAAATACAAAGTTACTGACCATCGGCTGCTGAGATGGCGCTGATATGCCCCCTAGGCAGGATAACTTAGCCGTGCTTCGTGTCAATACCGGAAACATCGATTCCAAATTGCAAATTTTGGGGTTTCACGCGTTGAACCTGCACTTGGGCTATCGCTAAATGTGGTCATATCAGGTAACAGCACTCAGCCATAAGCACGGTAAAGCTGTGATACGGCCATTAGACGGCGGCTGGACTGTTTCACCACTGACCTTGACAAGGTCTGCGACACTATGTGTAAAGTGCACATGTGAACTTCGAACAACCTGAAGTATTGCCGTGGTACAAAAGCCAGTTAATCAAGCAGCGACATAGTAGGTTAGGGAGATAGAGTCCCTGCCTTGGTCCTGGGTGCCGACCTCAAGGTCACAAGATGACGAGTCAACCCCGAAAACTTTTTCACTTGATTTATTATGTATGAAGAAGCAGGGTGATCTCTTGTTCCGTATAAAAAGGCGTATAATCATTAGTTCGAATGCACACTTTGCTCTCTTGAAGCTTTTGAGCCCAAGGTCTAAAAACGCTTTAATCACAAAACACACCCGTGTGGGCATTCGAAGCAGGCTGCTGTAATATTATTTTTAGGCGTAAAGCATATAGTACAGGGTCAGATCTGGAGGCTACATTTATCACATAAGGGATTAAAATTTACGAAAAATACATCGGCACGCGGCAGCTGAAGCAGGTCATACACGGTCAGTTACCCTGGTGGGGATAAGACGCTGGGCCCCAATTTTGGCAGCGACGAAACGGAAAGGGAAAGCGGACTCGGGGGGGAATCAAAAATAAAACGGTTTATCCACTCTGTGGAGGTGGAATGCCACAGAGAGAATGAATGAACGAATGAAGAAACTTTATTAACATAAAGATGGCGACTCGGCCTAAGTGGGGGAGGGTGTTGTCAAGGAAGTCGAAACAAGTTTACGCGCGAAGAAAAACAAATTGGCTCCAATCCACGCTGTGAAGGTGGTTCGAAAGCAAAGCTTTAAACGACACCGACAACAATTGCCCATGTGACGTCACTTGAATTCCCACACGCGGCTCTTGGAAGAGTGAAACCAGAGATTCTGCAAGCCGTTACCTGGAATTCGCAGTGGACGGCGTCCCGAACGCAGCAGCAGCGTCGGCCACGGCCGGGCTAGAGCGGCGGACGACGCCGCCGCTGTAGCCCGGGGGTGAGTCGGAAGTGAGACAAAACGGATAAGAGCGCCTTTCGAATGGTGAGACAGCGGAACCTAGACATCCTGACGTGCTAGCTTGGGGCTACACCACCACGCGACACAAGCGCAGACACCCAAACAATTCGGCATCTGAGCTTAGTGATTCCCATTTATACCGATTTAAACTAGTTAGTTTAGTAAGTTTGAGATTTTCGAGAAAGCTGAGGGAACTTTTATAATCCCTATTTATCAGAACCAGTTGCTCCTTTCGCCTTTTGTAATACCTCTTAAAACACAACCGAATTGGTATTCACCAATTTGGAAAACAGAGTCCCATTCGTGGCAAGCAGTGCGCAAAAGGTAGCCTTTCTCTAGCGGCTCCTACATATTGTTTTCCCGCCCTGCAAACCAATCCATAACGTATCTTTGCCGTACGAACACTTAATTGCGTCGGGTCCGGGTTACCCAGGTCCGGGTTACCCAGGAACGAACAAGTTAATCCAGCCATGTGAAGGAAGCTCGCAATGGACGCGAATCTGCTCAAAAACAGACCCAAAACAACCGCCACTGAAGCAGACGACAAAGCCGACGGACTGCGTTCCACCGTCGCGCCCGCCGGGCTGAGCAGGCTCAGGCACGCGGGGAACGCTGGGTACGCCGGGGAACGCCGCGCCATCTAGAGTGTGCTCCGTAAGGGAAACCCTACGACCCCCCCCCCCCCCCCCCCCTTGCCTCCGCCGCCGCCACCTCCGCCGCGTTGGGAGTTTCTTGTCCCGCACGCCACGAAAGAACCGCTGGCTGGTAGAGGTAGAAAGCCTTATGCTTCAAAACGCTTTATTTTTGAGACACCGGGTTCATATTAGGGGGCTTGCCTCAACCCAGCGAAGCTTTACTTAGATGCGGTTTGTTTTTAGGCTTGTTCCTCCGGAGTGAGCGCGCTGCACCGGCTAGACACCTCCAGTTTTTCGAAGGGCTCTAACGCTCGCATAAGTTATATATACCATGTATGACGTCACGATATAGCAGCGCCACCCCACTAGGGCGACACAAGCGCCGCGTCGTGGTCGCCGCACATCCCGTGCATCTGCCGCAACCGCTGCTGCAGCCACTCCGGCACCACCGGCACGCATGGCGTCATCACCACAAAAGAAGAAGAAGAAATTTATTTGCCGTAAACATATTTACATAACAAAATATACAGAAGGAGGTCCCAGAGCACGAGGCTGGAGGGGGACCTCCTAGCGCAGGCCAGGTTCACAGGCGCCGTCCCCACACTCCTTCCCCCTACAGTCTCCATTGCTGGCTACACTCTTTCCCTCTTTCTCCTGCCTGCCTAGTTTCCTCTGCAGCTCCGCAACCACACTGTCTCCCTCCCCCTCCTCCACAACAGAAATTCTTGTCCCCGATACGGACGTAAGCCGCCCTGGGTACTCCACTCGTAATGCATGCAGGGGATGCATACGGGAGCCTGAGGTGTAACAGCTTCGCTGTAAAAATACACTCTGCGCAGCTACGTCGCTAAAGTGCCGCCGTATCGATGGCATGGCGCATAGATGGACAATGCGGTTCGCATGATAGTTGCTTAAATATAGTCGCGCACGTCATTGTGGGGAATCCGATTAACAGAGTGAGTTTTGTGGGTGCATATACCTGCGTATATGCTTCACCCAAGTTCACCCGTCGCCGTAGAGATGAGTGCTCGCAAATGACGGTGAGCAGCTGCAGAGCACACTTCGTGGTCTTGTGAAACCGCAATTGTCTGACATCTCACGGAGCTCTTACAGACATTATTGTTGTTAATAATAATAGTGGTAGTAATAATAGTAACATTGAATCAGTAGACCAATCTTTATTTCACGTGCCCAGGTCTTGGTACTGGTACACCATCCACAGAACATTCTAAACACAAACGAAAATGAACATGATTCAACACAGCAAAATACCACATATAACACAAAAATGTAATACAGAAAAAAAATTCAGGAAGCAAAAAAGCCAGTGTTGCAAGTCGTGGCACTAAGGAGGGAAAACGTTTAAGGCACATTAAAAAGAAATAAACAAGCAAATAAAAACGCAATACGTCCATGCGAGACCAAATACCACATATAAGACAAAAAAGGCAATTTCAAAATGCTAAAAAAAGTTCCGCGTAGCAAGCACTGACACTCAAATCGATAAAAGATCAAGGAATTATTTATATATTATTATTATTATTATTATTATTATTATTATTATTATTATTATTATTATTATTATTATTATTATTATTATTATTATTATTATGTGCCGCAAAAGTGGACCAGGAAACATGATACCTTTTGCAACCCCAATTGTCTGCGTGTCTTGTGCCCTGTGTGCCGACTGCAATGCACGTACAATCGGTACTCGGATTACCTTGATATATTTAATGATTGCCCTACTCTGTTTCGCAAACATGTCTGTGAGTTTGTATTGGCGTAACTGCCAACTTTTCTTATTCTGCATTTGTCTTTTATCCTTGAGTTCATGCACTTAAATGACTTTCATTCCGTAACTTCAACATAAGCTATACTTCCGTTTTTTTTTTCCCTTTGTATTTTGTATTTTATTTTGTATTTGAGAGATGTGTACATTTTGTTTCGTGTGTTTCTGTTTCCGTGCGCCAGCACAAAGGCCCCCCCGGCTGTTCCTGGGCACGCAAATAAATGATTGATTGATTGATTGATTGATTATTATTATTATTGGGGTTGTTCGTTTTTTTAACTTTGCTTCGAATTCAGTCGACCACTGATCTGTCGGCTCTTTGCTGACAAGAGCACTTCCAGCCAGCATGTATATTTGCAGGACGTCGAGAGAATTTAGTAGCTCAGCGTCCTCACTGAAACTGCGCTCATCTACCTGTCATACCGCTCTATAGAATGTTCCTCGGTTGCCTGGTATCACACGTGAAAATCTAACAGCGTAGGCAAAATAGGCGGCTGGTGGCGGTGGTGAAAAAACATTTTTATTTGAGTCGACAAAAGTAAATAAAAGAGAGGTGGGTGGCCTTTTCTCAGTTCAGAAAGCCGCGAGCGACGGCTGCCAAAACATTCTCTACAAGAAAAAGAATTTCGTGCTCGAAAGTAGGAGAAGCCCTCTGTCCAGGCCCCCTGCGGCGGCTGCGGTCCTGCGTGCTCGGTCCACCAACTGTCGCTGGTCCTTAGGGTCCGAGCTGCACAGGGCGGCCTCCCATTGCTCGAGGTGGTTGTCTATCCTTGCACGTCGCTTCCTTTCCGTACCTACTTACTCGGACGTGACAAATCTACCATTATATTCCTTTTCAAGCTTACCCATCTGCAAATTAGGTGTGCCAAACTTGTTTCCCAGCTCCAGCTAACAGTATCTCTCAAAATCAGAAGACAACGCCACCGTTCTATCCCTTTCAGTTCCTATAACAGGCGCTGTCCCGGGTTCATTTTGAGCCTGCCGATGTGAGAGTGGTCACTCATTCCAGGAAACCAATGGACGACCGTGCTGTTTCAGCACTGGGCATCCAAGTCAGCGCTGGTCATCGAGTTCTCACACAGCTAAGGGAGTGGAAGGGGAGGGGTTAAGGTGGGAGGGTTCAGTTATGTGCGCACTCCAAGATCACATGAATCAGGGTGCATGAGGGACGGCAGGATTTACATGTGAGAGGGCACTAGGTGGGGTACATCTGATACAGCGAAGTTGGGTGAGGAAAGGAGTTCGCTTGTCGTCTCCGGACAATTACTTCGGAATATTAAACTGCGGGTGAGGAGGTGGGAAATGTCTTGAGGAGCGGTAATGTTGGGTGATATGAAATATGAGCAGGGGAACAAACGGTGTTTCCTCAGAGGCCTCCGAGATGCTCGATTTCAAATCAATCGATTCGATTTCAAAATCAATCGAGATGCTCGAATTCAAATAATTGTAGGATGCGTGAATGTTTTGGAAGGATTAGTATTTTAACATCGGCGCCGCTCGGCGATGAGTGATGGGCTCGTACAATAATTTAAGCCGCACTTGTTCTTGAAGCCCCTGTATCGGCTCAATGCAAGGGAGAGGGGTGACGTCTCGCATGTCTTGCTTATTTATGGCTTCGATTATAGGCATATATAGAAACAGTAAGGCGCTGAAGCTGGGCTTCATAAACCAAGTGAAGTTGGAACATGGCGCACACCACCCGCCGAGCGAGCTGAGTCCTCGCACCACATGATTTTGGTGCAATGCAGTGGAGTAGGCGAAAGGTATTTGTCTGGCTTTTTTGCGTGATGGTAGGTTGCCTGGAGTTGCCTGGCTATTTTGAGCCATGCTGTAACGGTACCAGACTGGGGAATATGCAGGCCAAGAATACGGAGCTCTGTTGCTTCTGCGAGCTGAGGTGCGCCTGGGTGTAGAGACGGCAGATGTACAGCGAGCGTCTTCCGATCAGCTTGGTAGGCGACTGTCGTATACCTTGTCTTCTCGGTAAGACAGTGCGGCACTCTTCACAGAAAACGCTTGGATCACTGTTGGAGCATTCTGACCGTACCGTATCATCATCCACACAGTTGAGGAAGTGTGGGTGTTGCACTCAAGACACGCCGTGTGGCTCTACTTGGGTCCAGCGAGCGAGCTACGAAGACAAGGCGAGCCCCTGAAATGCTCTGCACTCAAAATTTGCCCCACCATACCTACATGCCATGAAGTAACGTAACTGGAGCAGTTTGTATTTTTCGTACATCCTAAGTTCGGCTGGTATGTGTTACTAGGGGCTTGCAATACCCCACTGCAGGATAACAGCCTCCATTATACAGTGTATACGCCTGTGTAGCGCAAGCGAAGTCACTATTTTCTAGCCTCATTGATTTTTAAAGTCGGAGCTTGAGTATATGAATAAACAAAGTATTGACCGTGAAAAGCAGTCTGCACTTTGCTTCACAAAGCTTCGCTTAATTGAGAAAGCACTTCACTTGCTTGGTGAATATATAGGATCTCTCGACACCTCTCTTCGTGCCTTTCTGAGCTGTACAGGGTCACGATGAACGGCCCCTTGGCTTGGGTCATAAAATTTTTTTCATAGTTTATAAATTGAACCTTGTCGCTGCTCTGGCTCCGCCAGAAGGGTGCTACAGCCGTGATCACAGAAAGGGTTCAGTGGGCATGCAATACATCACGACGTCCACATGGCGTATTAGCCAAGGAATTAAGAGCGCACCAAGGAAGTCTTGACGCTAACTAAAATGCCATTGGAGTCATTCCAGGACCGCAGAGATAAACTTGGAACCTGTCCATTCCAAAGGCTGAGATATACGTGCTCCGGATACCTTATAAAGCCCGTTTGAACGGTGAAGGATAACTAGGCTTTTTGTGCGTGTGTGCGCGTGCGCTATTGCAGTTGGTTCTCGTAACCATAAACGCACACCGCCGAGTGCTCGCGAGGCGGAAAAACGCGCGTGCCTGCGGCGTTTTCGCGTCTCTGCGGCAACCTTCAGCAGAGACGCAGCAATGGGCATTGCCATTGATTACAGCGCTGCGCGTGCGTATTCAAAGTGGATGCCGGAAGGCGGCAGTCGGTGCGGGCCTCAAGCCGGGAAAGCGCACCGCACAGCATGGCGACCGCTGTGCTGAGGCCGCATTCGCATGCCCGGACTCCCGCTGCAGCTTCGTTTTACGCCGTTCACGCGCTGCTGGATGACCTCCTTCTGGAAGCAGCAGCGAGGATTTCCACCAGAGGGCAGTCGCATCGTGTGCGCGATGGAGGCTTTAGTGCGCAAGAAAGCAATGATCGAGGCATCCGAGTGGCCGCGTCGGTCCCCTGAGCGATGCGGCGGCGGCAGGTTGCTGGGAGCCGTGCCGCGACGTCGTGCCCGTTCGCGTTTCGCGCCTGCTTGCGCACGAGACTTCCTAGCCGGGCAGGACCCGACTGGCGGGCGAAGGAGGAGGAAGCGACGCGTCGAGGGGACAGACCATTTGTAAAGTGGCTCATTTGAAGGCGATCGGTCACTGTCGTGTGTTGAACCCTTGAGCGCTTCAACCGCAGTGCACCTCCAAGCAGAAGGAGGGGTGGAGCCCAACAAGGCTGGTAACAGACCGACTGCTCGGCACCGTATACCGCTCAAAGGGACAGCCACGGGAACCCACCGTGTGAGCGGCCCTGCTCCGTCCGAAATAACCCCGGCTATGCCCAGCCGCACCGCTCGGCGCTGCCGCTGGGTAGTGGGCGCTCGCCGCCGCCGCTAATTTATTTTTGTTCTTTTTCCCCACTTCGTGTGTCCTGCCTGCATGGTTCGTTCTTCTTCGTTTTCGTTTCCTTTGATCCTTCATAGGCATCTTTTCATTTTGCTTTCCGCGCGGACGTATAGTTTTGTTGCAGTAACAGTTAAAAACACAGCGAAGTGGATGGCCGCGGAAACGAACGCAGCACTCGTTCGGTACAATAGGTCACTATCAGTTAATCCCTGGTATCAGCTTGAAATTTCGCTAGTGTATTTGAAATCTGGACGGCTGCCTAGGTTTTAGCGGTCTTAATAAAAGCAAAACGCATCTCAATGAACACTCAATTAAATATTTGCGCTCGTGTAAAGACGAATTCAATAAAGGCAAACTTTCAAAAAACACGAAACAAACACTTGTATTTTGTTGGGATTAATCCAATGCGTCAAAGAAGTCAACCGTTTGTTTTATTACTTATTTATTTAAAGAGCCTCTGGTCCTGACACAATGCCAAAGCACGTTGGGGGGTTAACTTTGTCACCACTGCATAATAGGGCCCACAAAAGAAAAGCAAACGTAATCCACGGCAGGTAAATAACAATAACCATCAAACCACGCACAACCCGAGTAAAGGCAACGGATTTTATGTTACAACGTCATTCTCAAGGTTGTTTCATTCAGCAGTGATACGTGTTGAAGTGAAATTAATGTTCGAAACCGTTATTTCGGGGAACGAGTAGTGTTATCATGGGCGAGTGCCGTTTTATTGTAGCGTAGCCCGAAGAATGCGATAAAATGTGCAGAGTATCCACTTGGTAGGGACCGGACTAAATACAGAAAAAGAGGCGAGAGATACGATTTTTGGGGGGTTAGGGAGATACAGTTTTAAATTTATTTACATTATTTTTAATCAAGAGCCCCAAAGTACTCCTAGGTACTCCAGTATTGGCAGAATAATTAAATTGTAGGCAAGGAGATGTGCAGCAGCTGTAGCAGACTTTACGAGCGCTTTAAGAGAAAAAAAAAATCCGAATCGATTCCGCTGTTACAGCGCCACTATGCTCATTCCAGGAGAATGTATAAAGATCCAAAAACGTAAATATTTGTGCTATTTTACTCCTGACAGCAAAACATTGTTAGGAACGTAAAAACACAACAGTGGACTCTTTTTTGTGTTGCTGTCATGTACACCGCTTTTTCAAAGTTGATTGACATTTTGCCCTATATTGCACTAGGGAATTATCTTTGCAAAGCATCAGTTCAGTGATAAAGTACGCATTCATCAAATATTACACATATTGATATAGTTCACAGTCAGTTTAATTAAAGCAGACAGGTCTTCGGCACTATAGTGATTATGCCCCCCCCCCTCTTCCCGCCAAAAAAAAAAAAGAAAAGAAAAAAAGAAGTGGACCAAGAGCAGATCTGACAGACGCCGGAATTAACAGCGAGGGTTCCTGAATATTCTCTATTCAGAACAACAACAGTGTTGTGGTTCAAAAATAGGCTTTGATCCATGTCAACATTTTTTTCTTCTGTTTACTATATAGCTTAATTTGTGCATTACAGTCAAACCCGTTTATAGCGAACTGCAATATGGACCGCGATTAGTTCGATGTATCCAATAGTTCGATATAGCCGAACCCGCCGATAACGAGCTTATTGTTACGAGTTCGCAATCCGCAGGAGCCCCCCGCCCCCTCCCTAACCCCGCCATCCGCGTATGCAGAAACGAACACAGTACAGTAGCCATTACCATACCAAAATAATCCATTTATTGCAAGTAATAACGCTACTTTCCGCCTTAACTGCTAACGTTGCAAAAAAAAAAAAAAAAGCGGTGATTTTTGTTTTCACTTTCGTTTGGCGGCTTCAACTAGCATAGCATTCTCTACACGAAACATTGTTTGACCCAGTTCGAGTCCGCGTCGTCAAAAATGTAAGAAGCATTTGCGGAGCACATCGACTGCCGAACGCGCTTCATTATAAGCGTCGGACGGATTTCACTGGCGACATCATCGGGAACGTTGGCGAGCTCTTCCCACAGTTCACCGATGCTGCTGCCTTGGTCCGGACTCGCTGACAGGGCGGGTTCCGTCGCGAGTCCCGCGCGTCGGAAACAGTTACGGAAGGTATTGGGTGTAACGTCGCTCCGTGCGAGACGCAATGTCTCAGTCGCGGCTCTTGCTTCGTGGTCGCGGCCAATCCACATCTCAATCGCCGCTCCGAGATCATGCATTTCGGCGGCCATTCTAGGCGCCCAGAGTTCGATATATCGGATGTGAACTTCGTTATAAGGAATATGTTTCCCGTGTATTTCCGTAACTGAATTATTTTTGTTCGATATATAGCATAATTCGCTTTATCCGGGTTCATTATAGCCGGGTTTGACTGTAATCTAGTATATGAGACCTTGGGATCTTTACTGAAATCCATAAATGTAACTTTTTTTCTCATTCGTTTCCTGAGCGAAATCATGAACAGTTTCAACAAAATATGTTCTGGTATAATACCGTGCCGAAATCCAAATTGAACATTCGCCTATACATTGTGTTCATTAAGAAACTATTAGGCGTTTAAAAATTTTACATTCCATTATTTTCCATGTTATTGAGGTGAGAGAAATATGCCGGTAGTTTAAAACACGTTATCGGCCCTTATTTTATTGCAACGGTTTCTTTTTGGCGATTTTCTGGTCTTCTGGTAAAGCACCCTCATTCAGTTATCTGCGGCAAGATACATGATCATTTTGCCACCATTCAGCACATTGTTTTAGGAAGGCATTGGAAATGTCAGGAGGTCCTGTAGATTCTTTAACATGAAGCTTCACTAACAAATTTGACAGACCTTTTTTATATACAAATAGAAAGATGGTGAATAGTGGGGAGATACATGTTTAAGACTGGAGGTCGAGCATTGTTCTTTATAAATACTGTTTTTAAACAAATGTTGAGAGCCGAGTAAACCGCGATATTGTCGTGTACGGGTTTTCGATCAAATAAACAAGACTGAGAAGAGTTGGTGCATGAACTTTTCTGGTTGTGATTTAACAAAAGATACAAGTTACTTTCGCTATTATGTGGAATTTTGTGCTTTAATGTTGGCAATATTCCTTCAGCAGTTGAATTTAGTTGATTGCCACCTTCCTTCCTCGACTTTTACTTCAAGCGGCTCAACTTTCGCTTCGAGTGGAATGCGCCCCGAGTAACCCAAGGATTCCAGTTCGCGATTTCTCTTCCTACCATTGGCATAAATCGCAGAGAAATTCAATAACCGTATGTATTATTGATTAATTGATTGATTGATTGTAGTGTTTAGCGCGCCGACGCAACGCAGGCGATGAGGCGCGCCGTAGTGGAGGGCTCCGGATTAATTTTGACCATCTGGGGTTCTTTAACGTGCGCCGAAATCTCGTACACAGGGGCGTTTTTGCTTTTCGTCTCCATCAGAAAAGCAGCCGCCACGGCCGGGAATCGAACCCGCGACCTCGTGCTCAGCAGCACAACGCCTTAGCCACTGAGCCACCGCGGCGGGTGCGTATATAATAAAATACACCGCAACGTACCCACACTACGAGCATTGTCTTTAAAATCGTAGTAGCGTAAATCAAACGTATCAGTAATGGATTCATGATCAACACGTGAAAACTGGGAAATAGGGAATGTCATTGTCCCGAGTCTCTTAAGGCTGGTACAACCGCATTGTCATCTCAGATACCAGTTACGACGTCGCATAAAGCGTTTTTTTTATACTGACGTTTACAAGAAGCAAATCAAGAGGCAAAACTTCGGACGTCTCCAGACTCAGACGGCGTTACGTACGATGTTTATAAGAACCTCGGAAATCCAGCCTTCAGCCATCTTCACGATTCCATCAAGGGGGTGGGGCTCTTGGGCCAAATGCCAGAATCATGGCTCCGAGAAGATATCGTCCCTATACCGAAGCCAGGGAGACCACCGGAACATCTCCCCGGAATTGCGCCCGATCGCATTAGCGTGCACCTTGTGTAAACTGTTGGAGCGCATGCTGGTGACGCGACTTCAGTGTTGGATGTACGCCTCCATGTGGTACCACACGGCACAGATTGGGTTCAGACCTCGGAACAGAGCATGAGCTTGACCCCTTATCGTCAATGGTGCCAGTTGGTGGCCGATCACACAAAGTGCGGATGTTGCTTGCTATGGACATCCACAAGGCATATGATAACATCAGCCACAGAGCTTTCTTGGTCATTCTCCAAAGCCTACTTGACCCGGAAAATGCCCGCTCTTTCATCTGGACCTTTCTGACTAAAAGATAATTTTGGTCACGGATTGGTGGGGCTAGTTATGGGAACTTACGCCAGTCCACGGAGTGCGGCAGGGGCGTAGCCATGGAAAGTGTTTCAGTGTCAGAGCACCCCACTAAAATTATGCATGCAGAAAAATTTACGTATATTGTTGGGACATCTTTTGACTTTTTTATATTCCCGGTGGCGTGTAACACCACCGAAATATATTTTAGGCAAATCACTGGCCGGTGGACGGTTCTCGTTTCCCAGGATATGCTCGGGACGCACCAGCCTTTCATACCTCAAGACCGCCCACCAGACACTACGACTTCATCTTCCGCCTCTGAGGAGTCCATTTAAGACTCGGACTTGAGTACTTCAAGTAACATTTTCTCTCTTTGCCGCATGTCTGCATGGCATCTGGGCTCCATATAACACCTGCACTTTCTCTTGTACGTGGACGATACCGCGGTAAGGACTGTCCACCCAGACCTCACTCGGCAAACGGCGTGCCTTTATTCCTTTATTAATTCCGTGTTCCCCATAATAAAAAAAAACAAAAAAAAATTCGGGGAACGAAACCCGCTCCAGCCAAGCTATGGCAGGTTAACAGCCAATAAAAAATAAATAAAAAGGAGCGATAGCCGAAAAATATTTTTTTTTTGTAGAAACCAATTTGTAGATGAGAAAAAAAAATGATACTTAGCACCAAACCAAACTCTCCACGCTTACCCAAATCACAGGGAGCAAGCTAATAGCGAACTGGTTAAGCATTAATGACAAAAAAAAATCAGAATCAGTACAAATAAAACATACACACTAAGGCAGCCCCGCACACTGCGAAAAGAAAAAGGTAAACAGTGCACATATTATGTGGCATCGCACAGTATCGAAAAGCGGTCTACAACGCTATATAGCTGACACCAGTCAACAAAAAGTGGCACCTATGACTAGCTTGTGAAAGCATATCTCGCAAAGTTTCAAAAGCGGGGAGAAACAGCATGACGCTATATCTTTGTACACTGCATAAGAAAAAGACAGACAAAACTCAGTGCATGTTGCGCTTGCACGAGAGAACTCCAGTCCCACAGCGAATCAGGATACGGTAGCCAGCACACGGCCGCTTCCCATCGAGCGGCCGTGGCCAGCACAATTCTGCAGCCCCGCACACTGCACACATCATACTAGAAAATGCTGTTCATGTGATATTGCAGCCCCGCACACTGCAAAGAACAAAAGCCAGTCACACTAACACGGAAAAAAAAAAAAACTGAGCACATCACTCGCGGAAAAGTACATCTTGACTCGGGTTGCTGGATATCTGTCACACTTCAGGCAGTGTGACAACAAGCTTTAACTGACACGCAGAAATGGCGTGAATACGCTGGCCTGACGCCTTCTGTCGAAAAGACAGCCATTCCATCAGTGGCCAGTGCTTGGGGCCGTCGTCGAGTGGGGATGTCCCCGATCGCACGACAACTCCCGGGCCGACCTGTGCGCTCTGCCATTTCTCTTCGCGTGCTTTGATTGGAGATTTCTTCGAATGGGTCAGCTGCCCTGTGGCTCCGATCTGTCCACCAATAAGCAGGTCAGATGCTCCATCTAATAGGGCGCATTTCACAGGAGTCTGCATGCTCCTGCTCCAAAATGACTCGTCTCTTGGTGCTATCAATACGTCAGCCTCGGCTTGTCTACCAGGCCCCATTCCAGTGCATGACCCAGGCGCAGTGGGCCCGACTTGAAGAAATTAATACAGCTGCAATGCGCACGATCACTTGCCTCCCTCAAATAACGCTTATACCGTCTCTTCAGGCGGAAGATCAGCTTAACAGCTTGGATGAGCTTGTACATGAACGACGCTCAACACGTAAGCCCAAACTTAATTTTGTTGCAGAGGCAGCGGCGTTAGCGATCTATATGGGCCGTTCACTACCAGCCTTACCAGCCCACCTTGAAACTAGGCCGCCCTGGCTATGACATCAAGTGACCGACAACCGGACGCTGACTCGACTCCCCATTCGGTGATCGGAAAGGCAGACGTGCATTTTGCGGGCATACCAGTATTGGTGGCTGGGAACCAGCCCCAGATGGTGCAAGCGTTTGTGGACGCCAAAGTTCAATACGGCATTTTAACTACAGTGATGCAATGTCCCGCTCATCGATACGCGACTTAAACCCGCGTCTGATACACTCTGCAACCTGCCTTCTTTGCTGGTGGAGCTTACAGCCATTTGGGACGGACTACAGGCGCTAATGCCGGCTCTTCTTCAAACCCATGGAGGTTCCACTGTACAACTTTACACGGATTCTAAGGCGGCCATATGGGATTTACTCCGCGTAGCACCTACAACTCGACTGTCTCGAGAGACATTCACAAAATACTGCACACGTAGCCCTTCCGTCTTTGGTTGTCGTGGATCCGGCGTAATACATTCACCGCTCACATTACGGCGGATAGTGCCTGCCACCTTGAATTTGTTCCACTACCGCTGCCATTACTGACAACCGATGCACACGAACAATTTGACCAACGAAAAGAAGATCTGCGTCGCGCCACACGCACTCTCATCCCACCGTGTCCCCAGTGGACTCACTCTCTGGGAGGAAGTCTTGCTGCGTAGGCTTCGCGTAGGGGTGGCTCTCCTGCGGTAACCCGCCCATGGACCATGATATTTCTGCCCCGTTTACCAACAACTGCCACTTTCTGTACGGCTCCCGCCGAAGACGCTGACACGAATCATTTGAATGCAGCGAGAGCTCGACATCTATATGGCGCAGGCCTCCATGTCCGGCGAACCCCCACCTTCCAGCCACCACCGCTTCTTCTTGCCTTCCTCCGGGAGACAGAAAGGAACTTGTAACGAACTGTGTCAAGTTATGCCAGAGGGCAAATTATCGCAATAAAAACCACAGCAAATCAAGACAAACCTCGGATAAAACGAACATATTTTCTCAATCTCATCAAGCTCGTTTTAGCCAGAGTTTACCGATCCTCACCGAAAGGCCTCTCCTTACTGCTGGCCAATTGACTACGCGTGAGTACTTAGCGATTTTGTTGGGGTACAGCTGCACGGACGAGGTTCATAAAGCATTTTTTCAGCAGCTTAGGGGGTACTCCCATTACATCTAAGATAACCACACGATGTATCAGCACATCAGCACAACTGCTTTTGAAATCCGACCCGAGCGACCAAATATTACCGTGAGAAAGGAAAATGTAACCTGAAACTGCTTTCGGCATTCACAATGGCTGACCCGTCACCTCCAACTGATTTAACTCAGTCACACAGTAGCAAATTCATTGTGTTTACCCATGCATCCACCACGGGTCTCGTAAAAAAAGGCGAATAAAACTCACCCCCCCCCCCCCTCCGCCCTTATACTTGGCACAAAACGCAAGAGAAATTCATGCTTTGGGATCGAAATCTTCGGGCTGCTTCTCAAGCTGGTATTCTATATCGAAACAGACGGAAAAAATGTGGACTATAGGCTCAATTACCGTGTGCAGCCCGATAAAAAAAAATGGCCCCAATCCACGCTCTGAAGGTGGTTGGAAAGCAAAGCTTTAAACGACACCCACAAAAATTGTCCATGCGTCGTCACTTGAATTCACACACGTGGCTCTAGGAAGAGTTAAAGCAGAGATTCTGCCAGCCGTTACCTGGAATTCGCGGGGGTGGCGTCCCGAACGCAGCAGCAGCGTCGGCTGAACCAGGGCTACAGCGGCGGCGTCCGCCGCTCTAGCCCGGCCGTGAGTCGGCAGAAAGAAAACGGAGGGGAGCGTCTTTCAAAGGGTGAGAGAGCGTAACCTAGCCATCCTGATGTGCTAGCTACGGGCTTCACCACCGCGCAACACAAGCGCAGATACCGAAACAATTCGGCATGCGAGCTTAGTGATTCCTATTTATACCGATTTAAACTAAGTAAGTTTGAGAATTGCGAGAAAGCTGAGGGGGCTTTTATACTCGCTATTTATCAGAACCTGTTGCTACTTCCGCCTTTTGTAATGCCTCTTAAAAAACAACCGAATTGGTATTCACAAGTTTACAAAACGGAGTCCAATTCGTGGCAAGCAGTACGCAAAAGCTGGCGTTTCCCTGGTGGCCAGATGTCTGTATGTGGTTTGTACATTTTGTTTTCCCGCCCTGCAAACCAATCCTTAACGTATGTGTGCCGTACGACCACTTAATTCTGTCGGATGTGGGTTACCCTGGAGGTGCTGTCGAACAAGTTAATGAAGACGTGCGAAGGCAGCACGCAATGGACGCGAAACTGCGCCAAAACCGGCCGAAAACAGCCGTCACTAAAGCAGACGACAAAGCCGTACCGCCGACGCCGACGCCGGCGAGCAGGCAATTCCGCGCGGGGAACACTGGGTAAATTCGCCGCGCCATCTACAGTGTGTTCCGTAAGTGAAACCACCCGCCACCACCTCCGCCGCGTTGGGAGTTTGTTGTCCCGCACGCCACGAAAGAATCGTTGGCTGGGAGAGCTAGAAAGCTTTGCTTTAAAATTGGCCCATCGAACACTAATAATCTTTTAAACATGCTAAGCACCTACGGATTTTTAGTAGAATGTTTCAAAATGGATCGTGTAAAGTAAATTGGGAGACGAAAGTCGTGCACAGGAAATGCAAACTCGACAGTAAGCAAAGTTTTGACGCCGAAACCCTTGCGTCGGCAGAGGGAACCCATCAACACTTTACAAAAACTGCTAGGTGACCAGAGCCACTTTTATGAGTTGCGAGTGCGTCACCATTAATGTGCAATTGAACACCGGAGGGCGTTCTGCGCCACGCAAGGCTCCTTGGCTCGCTAGTGACTGCTGCGCCGCTAGTCGGCGGGAGCACAGGGGCAGGCGCGCGAAGTTCGGCGCGAGGAGAGCTGCCGCTGCCACACTCCCAGCTGTTTGACGTGGCTCTGCGCATGCGCAGGCCTCGCCTAGCAGCACGCGCTCCTTTGCTTTGTGTCTTATTTCTGGGGCATGAGCTACGGAACGCCCCACAGCCAATAGAGAGTTTTAGCAGTCCGTCCGTTCCGTTCGTTACGTTGTTACCGGGTTTACCGGGACCGGTCTGCGCCTGCGTGCGCTGAAGGGCGAGGAGGAAGGGCGAGGAGACGCGGACATGGCGAAGGCAGGCCCGTGGAACTAATCCCCCTAACGAGACAAATGCTCAAGTGCCCAGACGGGTCCCGGTAAACACGATATATATCTACGTACGCGACGGAACGGACGGACTGCTAAAACTCTCTAATGACACATCAGGAGCCGTTTCGCTGTTACAAATGGGCAGCTTCCTTGCAACAGACGCCGCCGACGCCGGCCTTTCCGCTCAATGGGTCATTTAATGCTTTCACTTTAAAGGGACCCTGCAACCAGTGATTTCCCTACACCACCCCTAGGGGGTGTGTAGACACCCCCTAGTTTTTCTGGACACCCCCCCTTAAATCCCAAAATTTCACTCTTGTCAGTCCTTGTATAGACCTTTTTCAGTATCGATCTGCGCATGCGCGGGCTGCCCGTCTGCTATTCTTGGCAGTAGCCTCGGGCAAAATAAACAAAAGTGCGCCCCCCGAGCTTGCTGTTAGCGTTGCACGTATTTATTTCCTTTTTTTCGACAGCTCGTGGCAAGTTCGTATGTGCACACAAAAAAAGGCTTTCAAAGGAAAGGGGCAGAGTGGTTTGAGGCTGACCACGCTGCGAGCAGATTGCTACCAGCCAGGGAGTAGCGAAAAGCGCTACGGAAGCTAATCCTGGCGTTTTAATAAATCGGGAGCGTACAATCGGTGCCTGATTTATAAGTGCTGCATAATTCGTGTACTACCTAAACATTGTTTCAAGAACTCAAATTTCGTCACTGGCCCTGGTAACAAGTTCGAAAATGTCCGTATACGTTGAAAAATGGCGAGAAATTTAAAAAAAAAAACTGAATATGGACCTTTCATGGTAAAAAATGAATTTCTCTAAATTTGTTTTTTTCTTAGATTGAATAGAAAGCACCGCCTCTCAGGTGTATATATATATATATATATATATATATATATATATATATATATATATATATATATATATATATATATATATATATATATATATATATAGTAAGAAAATGAGGGGCTCGTTGAGGAAATACAGAAAGATAGGTCAGCAGTCTACGACGCCAAAGGAGGCATAGGGGTGTGGTTAGGCTCTTTTCTTTTTTTACTACGGTTAATGAAGTGAACATTTTTTTTTTAAATACACAGAAGAAAGAAAAACACGCGCCCAGAGTGGGGCGCGTGTTTTTTTCTTTCTTTCTTCTGTGTATTTTAAAAAAAATGTTCACTTCATTAACCGTAGTAAAAAAAGAAAAGAGCCTAACCACACCCCTATGCCTCCTTTGGCGTCGTAGACTGCTGACCTATCTTTCTGTATATATATATATATATATATATATAGAAACTTAAAAATGTACGCCTCGGGGATGAGCGTTTGGTTAACAGACGTCTATTATTTAACTAGTGGGATAAACAAACAGCTTTTCTAGTTTATGAACCCCCCCCCCCCCCCCCAGAGCCATTGAGACACCCCCCCCTTGATTCGATGCCTGGGGAAACCCCTGCCTGCAACCCTTCCGATAAACTCTTTCACTCTTTCCTTCGCGTCTGGAAGCACTATGAAAGCTACAGTTATCGCCAGCACGGAGCGGCACTGCGTGATTTGCTCGTCGCACCAGATACGCCTTCACTCTTAAAAAAAAGGTCGGGGCATTCACTAATGGAATACTAACAAGTTACTTGTCCTAGTATACACTAGGTACTTAGTAACTGGAGGTAGTAAATGTAGCACTTGTCAGAATTACTAACCGAAGCAGGCAGTAAGCACCACTACCCCCACTAGTAAAATCCCAGTGATAGCACTCTTCTGAGCTACATGCGTTTACTAACTGGCCATGCACAACCTAGTCATAAGCACGACCTTAATCTAGTGCATACTGCTTCTTACACTCAGTTAATTTACTAACCACGGAGTTGTTAGTGGCAGAGCCTACGTACAAAACAGGGGGGTAGTAAGGTTCGTAAGGAGTTAGTAAATAAGGCCGTTGCTACCTTTTTACGACCTTTTTTATTAAGAGCGTTCCCTTTCAGCTTTGTTTTTGTGGCGTTATTTTTAAAGTTGTTATCGAAAAGCGTTCATTGCTGCAACTGAAGCAAAACCGGCCAACAGCCGCTACATGGCCTCAGTGACGTAATTGGAGCCGTCGAAGAACGTCAATACCGGTAAAGAGAGAAAAATCTTTTGAGCGAGTTTTCAAGTTATCTGATGGGCATAGAGCAATAATTTTTGTCTGTGGTACTTTGCGACCCCTAATCTAACTACTGGGTGTGTTGGGTGACTACGTTCTGCAAGCATACAAGATTTGAAAAAAAGTTGAAAAAAGTATTATAAGGTCCCTTTAAGAATTTTCGCCTGCCCCCTGAGCCAGCTAGGCGCCAACAGGCGCTGCAGCACAGCACCTCGGTCTGCTTCGTATGAGGGCAAACCGCGAGCGCATGATGGCCGAAGAGCAACGTCCAGGAAGCAGGAGCGCGCTGGAGCTGCCAGGGAAAAACTGGAAGCCGGGAGGCAAAACGTGGTGCAGAAGCAAGCGCGGGTATGTGAGTACAAGCAAAAGCGCACCGACCTTTTCCTCACCGCGGAAGGGACAGAGGCTCCGCAGTGGAACGCATATAGGATTTGATTTCATGGCTGAATAGAAATGCACACAACGAAGCCAGAACAATTGCGATTGGACCAGGAAAATGCACGTTGCTGCCAAGTCAGAAGAGGTGGTCTGCCTGGTGGGCCGTTTTTTGCCAGAACGTATACGCTGATACTACGGGGCATGCCGTATTCAGAAACGGAAACCCAACGTTTCCTTTTTCTCTAACGCATGACGATCTTCCAATGTATAAATGAACGCTGAACGTTCGTTTGCCGTGAAGGCAATGTACCAACAGATTTTACGTCGTTGTATATTTGTAGTTCTAGCCATTTTCACAATAGTACGTTGCGATCGTTAAGCTTTTTATTTTTTTACCGCGAAGGTATGTTCGCAATTTTCAGGGCTGTAACGTGCATGTCCTTTTGGAGAATAAAGCAAAAATATGTCGTTGGCTCTTTTTATTAGCCCCCCTCCCTTCCTATATATAGATTACCAGTAGCGCAAAATTGAAAATATCCTTGTATGATAGTGAGCCTAAAACTAACCAACCCCTTTCCTAAAGAGAACAGGGGTGCGCGCGAGGCTCGTCACCAGTGAGTATAAACCAAACCAAATTCAAAACCTTAAACCGACTCTGAATTAATCCCAAACCCATCCCCAATCAACCAAAACCCATACTCAATCAATCCCAACACAACCCCTGACCCAACCCAAACCAAACCCACCCAACCCACTGGCTGAGCTTGACGCGACCTTAAAAGATAACCATACCGCTCACGCACACACCAGGTAAAGAATCACCCCTCATCACATAAAGAATCACCTCATCATCTCATCGCATACAGATCCACTTCCCCTCGCGTATCTGCTGTCACACTACAGTTCTCGGCAACTTTCAAATCAGCCGCTCACCTCCCGGCATGCATCGCGGCCTATCAACGGCAGCGTCCGTTGCATCGAGGCAGCGCAATGATCACCTCCAAAGCTTTGCATAAGGCTACCGCGTCCGGATGGCGCAATCGGATAGGCGTCGGCTTCATAACACGAGGGACGAAGGTTCGATTCCAACCACGGGAAGCGTTTTTAAATGCAGAGCATTTCAGTAACTCACGATGTCACCCGCGTTGACGTCCGTAGTCGTCCGTAGTCGTAGTCCGCACCCCTCCCCCTAAAAAAAACTATCCGGCACCTGGTTTCGATCCCTCGACCCTGCGGGCGGAACGCAATGTACATGGTGCTCTACCCACTGCGCCACAAAGCCGACACAGAATGGGAGGCTACGAACGCGCCTTATATCCTTGACTCATTCAAATTACTGCTGACGAGCGCTCTCTCGTCAGCAGTTGCCACAAGTGCAACAACATTAACGTAACGCAAACTACTTGACGTCGTGCGCCCCCGGAAATGCTCTGCATTTGATTGTGCCCCTCGCGAGGGGGATGTTTCACTGCGTCGCCATGCGAACAGTTTGCCACGCTTTAGTTTTTTTCTTGGGGCGCTTGGTTTTTTGGAACACCACCACTAGCTTCCACGACGCAAGTGAGCCGATACAAGCTTTGCTTGGAAATCATAATTACAAGGTAGGCGCAATTTTACTTAACATACAAATGTACTGCAAAACGTCTATACGTGAGTGATCAGTGCAGTCAGACCAGCTGAAATAGTCGTAGAAGTGGACGCAAAAAAATGTCTATTGTAACCCGTTTAATTACTTTTACCTTAGGTGCTTCAGACCTTGAGACCGTAATCAACTGGTATGTATTTTTGCTATTTATACTAAATTTTCTTTTATCCTGGTTACCTCCGCCTTCTTTTTTTTTTTACAGCGGAGCTGTATTAGGCTAGGACCCCTACATTTCTCGATCAAAATTCCCGAGGCTTCACGTGTGTTTAAAGCGCGAGGCGTTCCATAACATGAGGCGTTCCATAGCATGCGCTTCAACTCGGCAGTAGAAAAAGGGAATGAGCAGTGGTGTAACGGGTAAGGAACGCTGGACGGTAGAAAAGGGTATTAGGCGTCCCCTAATGTTTAGTGCAAAGGTGTCCTCGGATTGACCTGGGACCGTCGGCTATTCGTTGTCGTACTACCCGTGTGGTCGTATAGTCGGGGATTTTAATATGTCGGGACCAAAAAGGGAATCGTTTGCAAGTGGGACGTATGGCTTGCGATGGCACAGCGATTCGGACCAAGAGACCACCCTGTGGCGTAAGTGCATCGATTTGTAATTATCCAATAATCTGTAAAAGAAGAGGAAAGTACCTTTATTTCCACAAGGAACCCCTATAGCCCAGAGCTCTCGGGATAGTCAAAAGGACCAACGCTGCGCGTTCACTCAGTGTCCTTTGAACTTCCGCGATGGTGTCGGTCAGCCTCCTTCCGCATTAAGTGTAGGAAGGATTGGGTATGAGGGGAAGTTTCGGGTTCTATGCACACGCCCAGGGAGTATGCTAAATGCTAGGGTAGTCCCCGCAGTTCGGACATTTGGGGTCCCCTGTAATCGCTGTAATCGGTGTGTGAGGTGCGCAGTGGGTAGTGCGTTTGTCTGAATCTGCCAAAGTACAGCGGATTCCCGGCGAGTGAGTGTTTTGTGTGGGTGCTTATGTCTTTTTTGACGGGCTGTCCGTAGCAGATCTCTGGTATCAACTAGTGTTTGATGCCCTGGTTGCGTCCCACGTGCCCTTGAGTGTGATAGTGCATGCTCAGGCGCCCGGTAGTTTAATTCTCGGGTGAGTGCGTGTGCTCTCTCATTTTCCGGCATGCCTTCGTGCCCACGTGTCTAGGTCACCTTGTAGCACTTCTGACTTGTAGCGAGGAGCTTGTTGAGTATTTTTGCGGTATTTCTGTGTATTCGGTTGCCGAGAAGTTGTCTGCATGCGGCCTGTGAGTCTGTGTAGATGTAAACTGTACCGGTGACTGGCGCAGAGTTGCAAGAGTGCTCAATACCACGCGCAATTGCCCGGTTTGTCTCCATATCGGCAGTTGCGTTGAAGTCCAGTTCTGTGCCTGCTGTGATAAGGGCATGGCGTGGGCCTACGGCAATGGTGACATCTGTGCCATCTCGGAGGCTGGCGTCCGTGTAGTAGAGCTGTTTGAGGCTCTGTCTTGTTGATCTGCATCAGGATGGCCTTGGCGCGAAGGGTTCGACTTTCTTTGTTCCTCTCTGGATGCATGTTGCAGGGTATAGGAGCAGTACAGATTTTACCCCGTGTGTTAGGCTCCAGTTGTTCGTGCGTGCTTCCCTCATATTGGCTGGTGTCATATCCTATATTGTGCCAGTTGTTCGGGAGTGCTTCCCTCATACTGGCAGGTGTCGTACGATTCTAGATTGTGAAGGATGCTTATGCCCTGTGTCGTACTTCGCAGTCGTTGGAGTTGATTGATTTTGTGCGCGTTAAGCAGTTGCAGTTGTGAGTAGCCGATCAGTGGTATAAAATCAGTGACCTAATCAATAACCTTATCAGTGACCGTCGTTACTAAGTGGCGATGACTTTACCCCTCCGCTGGTCATCCACATTCGCAGAGCGGAATGGCCTTGAGTATGGTCCATGCTTTTTCCATCTCAAAAGGTAATTCTGCTTAATCAATTTTCTACACTGTCTATGAAAATAAAACACGTATTCCCAAAAGAGCCCACAAAATCTCCATTATCCCCCGGTTCTCGACTTTTTACCGCCGGGTTTTAAATTTTACAAAACCCTGAAACTAGAGATTCTGGATATTGCAAAAGTTGAGCTTGGATTTAAAAGTGGAGCTTGGGAGCAGATAAACGCTGCAAGTATATACTGGTTCGGGGAGCCGGCAGGGTAGGCAACGGCATGGCCGGAAGGAATTACGCCGTCCAAGAATGAATTGGACAACATAGAAATTCACCCGGTTGTGCGATCCACTGTGTGGAAATGTGCATGCGGTGCGAAAATTGGGGCGTTTGTGACTGCAATACGTTTATTTTTAACTTTCTTGTAGTCGCTATCTGGTATCCTTTTTTAAATGTCATTTTGGTGTTGCAGCAACGAGACGAACCAGTAAACTATAGTGCGACACTGCTCGGACTCCTCTCGCCCCTTCCGAATATTGTTTCTCTTTTACCCGTCAAACCAAGCGTCAGGAACACCCGCAAAATGATTGTGAGTGGTCGATGAATCACAAGTGTTTACATCGCAGTAATGTAAACATAACGTCTTCGCAGGGCAAAAGTCAGCCGATAACAACGTTAGCAACAACAGAATGGGCAATTCACAATATATACGAATTGTGTTGAGGTTATTCAAAGTACGATCCAGGTCCCATTACCTACCAAGGAAAAGGGGTATTGTCGGTGACCTCAGATGCGAAAATGAGGCAGGAACATCCGAACCCAACCTATAACCCCAATACGCATAGAGTTAAGATGACCTTTTAGGCGTTAAGGAGCTCGCGTAGCTGAAAAGCCGGCGTCGGTGGCGTGACGCGCAAATCCGGATCAGTCGATGGGATCGCGAGGCATACGAGTCACGCGCAGGATCGGGAAGTTTCTGCTCTTGAAAAAAAGGTCGTGGCACTTACTAACAGAACACTAACCAGTTACTTGTCCCAGTATAAACTAGGTACTTAGTGGATTTTACTAACTGGCCATGCATAACCTAGTAAAAAGCAACGCGCGACAATGTGTTTCGGCTGAGCGTTCAGCGTGACATACTACACACATTCAATACGCACGTATCACACTCAGACAACCAACAAACAAATTGAGCAAGTAAACTAAAGGAATGCACGACGAGAGCCAGAATAACTTAGTTACCTTAGAAATACATCAGTCGGTCTTCCTCTTAAAGCCAGCAGCGGGAAGTCATCTGATAAAGTTGGTGGTCTTCTCGCAAAAATCGAATATTTTAGCGATAATTTTAAAATTATGCATTTAATGTGAGAATACACAAGTCAGCAAGGGGATTTGCAAAAACTTTTTAATCGTGATTTGGAGTGGGAAAAGTGCTGTAGTTATTACGTTCATAATTCATAGAATTTTGTTACTGTCAGTGAATCTTAGTATCAAACAAGCAGCAGTTACTAAGTGCACGGTCTAGACTGCTAACGGTTCCACATTTAGTGGCAGGACCTCCGTACCGTTCTGGGGGGTAGTAAAGTTCCTAAGGAGTTAGTGAATACAGCCGTTACTACCCTTTTACGAGCTTTTTTGTTAAGCGCGCCAGTTGCGCTGTAATCCTGACGTCTGTGGAGACGTCGCAAGATTTAAGGAGATAAATAACTAATACAACGCGGGGTGAAGAGTTGCGAATGAGTAAACACAGCGCTCCATGGTCCGATGTCTGTCTGCATGCGGCGGCTGAGACGACGCGCCAGATTAGCGCGCCGTCAATGTTCGCGGAGCAGAGGTCTGTCTGCGGCGACTGCTGTGAAACACGCCCCCGCATCGCCCTCGCGCTCCTTCCCGATCTCCCGGTTAGCGAGGCAGTCGTGTCACACTCTGCGTAGATGTACCGCACAACACACTATCCGCCCCCAGGGCCGTAGCCAGAGATCTTTTTCCGAAACTTAAGGGGGGGGGTATGGGTCGTGGGAGGGAGAAATTTTTTGCCAAAAGGAGCCCTAGCATTCGCTTACACGTTGCCTGAAAAAAAAAAATCGGGTGGGGGGGGGGGGGGGGGGGGGTTGAACCCGCTCCCCCCCGGCTTAATGGAGTAAGCGTTCTCTTTATAATACCGCAAAAAGAGTGATCTGTAACTCTACATACATTCATGTCTCCCTCAAATTATTTGTCTCCATATATCGTAAAATCAAAACACCTGAACAGCTGCGACAAAATTTAGAGTTATGGTGTGTCGTAATCATGGCGTATTTTTCCCTTTCGCAGTGCGGTGGCGAATCTTTTCGGATAAATACATTTGATCGGCGTTTGCTTACATACGCAAGCATACACGTTGTTCCCAGTGCCGGATTAGGAAACTTTGGGGCCCGGGGCTACTGCGTCCTTGAGGCCCTAATAATGATGATGATGGGGATGATGATGATAATGATTCCGCTTTGATATGTGGAAATTTTCGAAGCGCATGTTATGCTCTCTAATCAGGGATAAATTAAACTTAATTTTACGATTTCCGGAAACTAACTTCTTGGCTTGATGTCTAGTATTATATTACAGATCTCATCAGGCGTAAAAGTTCGTAGGTTTGATTGCCGGTCCATCACAGATTCACAATTAATCGAAGCGCCGTGTCGGCCTGCACACGCCATAGTACCAAAGAGTATTTTCTTACGAGAAGCGTATCTTATTAAGCCTGTAAGGTTTTAGTTTTATTCTAAAGTTCTCCACCTCCATATTTGGGAGGGCTCGAAGTCCGCGTAGACAGCTGTCACTCACAGACATCTGCCGGCCAAAATCATGTAGGTTACCCGCGCAGACGAGAAAGCACGCGGCGGTTAGAACACGTGCCGCCTTTGAAGGAGGGGGGAGGGGGGCTCAGACGTGTCGCGTAACGCAACCTTCGTATCGCAGCACGATTTGCACAAAGAGATAAGCAGAAAGATGTCGCTTTTTGGGTGGGGGCGTCGTCCGCTTCGTGCATGGGTTAGCGCATGGCCGTGGAACTTTCAGCGGCGATGAACTCCTGTTGCGCAGCTGTGATGGCCTTGCTAGTCGGCTAGCCGTTACACATTAACGGGTCCTCTTTGGGTTGAGGAGCGACAGGTGAGCACAAGAGATGGCATCAGACAACAGTTTAATAGGGATAGAAGGTCTCTGCTCACCCCCGCGCTGCCGCTCTTGTCGGTGCCGCGCAGCAGTTGCAGCAGTTAGTAGTTCATTGTCGATCGGTCGGGTCGTTGTTCGGTCGTAACTGGCAGTGGAAACACGCTGGAGCTTCTTGTCTAGATTCGGGGTCTACGATAGAGGCGAGTATGGGTGGACCTCTAGTTTTTGAATCCTCAACACGTCTGCCGCGTCCGCTGTTTTCCCACGCTCCTTCGGGGATTCCTCTCCTCCTGCCGCCGCGCCCAAGCGGGACCAGATCTGCGGGCCGCCCTTTGGTCCGCGCCGTCCACCGGCTTATTCCAAAGCGAAAAGCGCCCACGAGGACAAGCAGCTTACCGTCACCGAGTCGCGCCGGAGCTCAGTTTTCAAGACGGCATCGAAGGGGCCGCACGCAGGATGCGTTTTTAAGTGGACACAGCTTTCGTCATCCCGAAAGGATACAGACGTTGTTGTTTTGTTTGGCGTCCACGCCTGAGCTCTTCACACCGCCTAGGCCTGCCTTTTCCCCAGCTCGAAAAGAGCCGCTAGGGTTGGGCTGGCCCGGCGGCCTCTGCGTTCACACGGAGTGGCGCCTAGAGAATTACGCTACGAATGGAGTCGCGCGGACATGTAGCTTCCGCAATGCTTGTTGCTCAGACAGCCTGCAGAGGCTACAGCACAGAGGCGCGGGCTGCAGCCGAACGACCCCGCGAGTGGCCTACATAAACTTTGAACATTTAAATAACCATATATACGCCGACCATTTAGCGAGAAATATCGAGTCGATATTAATCAAGCTTATGTGATTTAACTAATCCACTAGCTTTATTGAACGGGTTGTCATCGCAATGAACTTCCTTTTCAAGCGCTATACATTGAAAATTTTCGCAGAAACTGTGTATGAGCCCGTATGGCAGTGCTGAAGTTGTCAATAATTACATATTACGTCCCTCAGGCTTAAACAATTTACAATGTTCTGGAGACATTGTTTTATTATTCGCATGCCTGACCCTTTCTTATACCGAAACGTCCGCGTACTTAGATTTCTGTGTACCGAAAAGACTACCGAAACGATCTGTGCCCAAAAAGACCGGAGGCGAGCTCGGGGTCTTTCTTATGTGACTTCTTAGGCCCGGTAAAGCTGTGTACCCACGACTTTTGGTCCCAGACGTCTTCTCATAAACCTCGGGAAAACAATAAAGAGGAGTAGGAACAACTAAATTAAATTGAAATGGACTCGAAGGTTGTCAACCATAACGTGAGGGGCCCCCCCACTCCTCCGCACCTGTCACCGGTGTGAAGGTGAGGTTGAAGATTCTACCTTCAACTTTCAATGCGGGCAGCGAGTACACTCAAGATATATATATATATATATTTCATATGATCGAGTGGGGCCCCTGACAGCTGGGGGCCCGGGGCTGCAGCCCCCCTAGCCCCCACCTGAATCCGGCCCTGGTTCTTCCTTATGCGGCGCGTCATTAACGCCGCGAGCGTAAAACACACATCGCCTCTCCCCATTGCACTGGATCTCCTCGTCACTGTCCCTGATCGGGAGACGGATCATGGCCTGGCTTCGCGAGAACAACGCGTCACTATACTTATCCCCCACAGTCTTCCACGAGAAGCGGGATCGCGCTCCACGGCCCCACATTGTCTTTTATGAGGAACCGGTCGCGATGCCACTCATAACTGCGCTGTAGAGATCGGAGCGGGGTATTGTTATTATTATTATCATTGTTACTATTGTTGTTATTAATTTTATTATTAATTTTATATTATTATTATTATTATTATTATTATTATTATTATTATTATTATTGTTGTTGTTGTTGGTATTGTTATTGTTGTTGTTGTTGTTGTTGTTGTTGTTGTTGTTGTTGTTGTTGTCGTCGTCGTCGTTGTTGTTGTTGTTGTTGTTGTTGTGGTGGTGGTGGTGGTGGTGGTGGTGATGGTGGTGCCCGTAAGTCTGGTTGAGCGTACTGCCGGGATCAACAGCCTGGGTTCCACGCGAACGGCAGCCGAAATGCATTGCAGCGCTACCATGAGAAGGCGACGCGTCTGCTGCGGATACATTGGTTGTGCGGCCTGTTTTTGATATGATTGTAGGGTTTAAGGCACTGGTCGGCGACTTCGGCTAGTTTCGGTTTCCGAAATTGTGGCGATCCTAGCGGCACGGTGCTGCGGCGTGGCCCTTCCCTTTCCCTCAATGTTTCTTTCTTTCCACACCGTCAACGCTTCCGCGCCTCCTCACGCATGCGCAACAGCTCACCGGCGCCAATATTTTTTTTTCTTTCTATCGGCGCGCACGGCGAGCCAGTTCGGTACGTGCGTGAGCGAGCCGGCGTGCGAAGGGTTGCGCGGGTTGCCTAAACGCTTCCACGGGCGGAAAGTTTCGCTGCATTATAAAATACATTCGAATGTATTCTAAATATGGGGCAGCGGAGGAAGGAGTGTTACCACTCCTGCGCAGCTCTGTGGTGCAGCAACAAAGGGCGGTACAGTTCGACCAAGTTTCTCGCCTTCTCCAAAGACGACAGGTAAGCAAATTAGCTTTGTACAAGTTATAGTGCATTCCTTAAAAGCCGACTGATTGCACTCTTCTGTTTTCAAAATAATTCGCGCATGTAACGTGAAGTTAATGAGACACGTCACTCGTCTTGGCGTGGAAACTAATGTGCAAATATATCCCAGCTGTGCAGGTACGCAAAGTTTTAGTAGAAGTAAACGCGTCTTTGGCACGCACACACTTGCTCGCAAGATCAATTTGTGGTGGCATTGCCGCTTTTTGATGATTGCCTTAGTAACTGCTGGAACGTCGATTCAGTATACTTATCAAGGTATTTTTTGTTGTTTCGTGCAGCAGGTATGAGTCTAGGTTTGGGCCCCAAGTCAAGGATGGTTTGCGACTTCTTTGGACGTTTCCTCCGGTAACTTTCCTCAATCCATCCAATGTCATCACGACGCACCTGCTCACAAAGAAGGCAAGCTCAACTGTACGCGCTTCTTGCCTTTCATGGCGTACATACTACCACATCGATTGATGGCGTGGAGGTGCTGCGCCCTAAGCATTTTTTCCTCCCCCGTCTTGCTCCAAAACGTATATTTGCGGCGAAACTACTGCCAAGCGTTGCTTCAGAGCTGCGAAAAATCTGACGTAACTCCGCGGTGTTCAATGCAAGTCGATTTTCACATGAAGCAGTGGAAGGCCAAACCGAAATACATGCGTTGTCTGCAGCCGCCATTGCAAGCGTTTCGCTCATTAAAAAATAAATAAAACCAAGTAGCATTGCCGGCTTTGCTGTTCAATCTAAACTGCGCGCCCGCGCCTTGTCATCTTATCGCGAATGGGTTTGGTGTTCCACAGTTCTGAAGTTAGAATGGTCATGCCGTATCGGACAGGATGAGATAAGAGGCGCTCCCAGACGCGAGTTAGAGGGTAGATTGTAACAACCTGGCTGATATCTGCGGCTTAAAATACAGGAAAGCTTCTTTTTTTTTTTCTGGGTGTCTTCTCCCCCCCGCCTTCCCTCCCACCCCCGGTAAGCAGACTGTTAATTCACGCGCCATTAAAAGAAAAGACGGGTGCGTTCGATTTGTGTTCTGTGTTCTACGACGTGCACATGGTTGGGCATTGTTTTTGTACGTAGATATAATCCAGCAAAGAGTGTCTACAGTGCGGTCATTATGTTGCAACAGTTTTTTATGGCTGCATTTTGTTGGTGTTAACATGATTTCTCGGAAGTGTATGCAGGTTAATGGGCGGGTCAACGCTTTCTTTCAGAGTTTGCGTTAACTCGCCCGAAAGGCAGGGCTTGAAGCATACGTGTGCGTGCTTTCTTTTAACATATAGATTCCCAATTATTGTGTCTCTGAACTGAAACGAATTTTTTTAATGTCTAAAGAACATTCCTGTCTCGAGGTGAGCCCAAGAAATAAGTATACATTGAGTGGAACTTTCAAGTTCTTTTCTTCTCCCGCCTCGGTGTGCACGAAAAAAAAACCTGTGAAGGGACTAGAACTTTCGAAGTTCTTCTTTCGTAATCAAGTATTGTGCACCTAAATGTGTATTCATGGCTGTAACTTTTGCGCAACTTTAGACGGAGACCGATACAAAAAGGGACTCGAAGACCTGTACCTGTCACCGTGTAAAGTTGCGCAAAAATTACAGCCATGAATTCAGAATACCAACTAGCCCGCCTAACCGTGTTATTGTAAATGTGTATGTAGCACGTTTTTTCCCTATTGTACAATGTTGTATGCCTAAATTTGCATATGTCATATTTTTGCTTAGTCCAATACTGTGTACATAAAATGTATGTGCAATATATTGGTGTAGTACATGTGTTTTCATGACTTCGAATCAAAGACGTCCTCATATGAATTTTGAATAAATGCATAGAAAAAATAATGTTTGTGTAACACTCCAATTATTATCGCCACAAAGACAACAATTTGACACCAGAAAACGTACTATTACCTACATGTTTTCTTCGTTCAATTATTAAACACGTTACTGCACACATAACAAATGACGGGCGGCGGCCATTTCGAGTCATCGGCGCCGCTCGTGCAGACGCGAAAGTTGGACGAGCGTCGGTTCAGGGGCCGGCGCGCGGCGGCACGGCCTGGCGGCCGCGGGATAAATGACGTCAGCAAACGCCCTTTCCCCCCCCTCGCCACTCGTTGCCATGGCGATTAATGCAACGTTTCTCAGAGGCCACGTACTACTAGGGGAGGATTTGGCGCTGCTGGCGCGAATTACGTGGGACCACGGTGGATGCGAGAGAGGCCGCCCCGTGTTTAAGGCGCCGACGCAACGTAGGCGATGAGGCGCGCCGTAGTGGAGGGCTCCGGATTAATTTTGACCACCTGGGGATCTTTAACGTGCGCCGAAATCTCGTACACACGGGCGTTTTTGCTTTTCGCCTCCATCAGAAAAGCGGCCGCCGCGGCCGCGAATCGAACCCGCGACCTCGTGCTTAGCAGCGCAAGTGCGCCCTATTTTAACTGCAGATGGTTTGTAAGCGAAGATTTCGTGTTCTCACTGATTCCGTCTGTGGTGCGAAAACGCCCTGCACAAAAGTCAACTTTTTCTGACAATGATGAATGATTGTGGGTGCAGTGAAAGAAAAAAAAAACGCTTCCCGGGGTCAGAACCTAACCTGAATCCCTCGCGTTATGAAGCCGGTGTCTATCCGATTGCTCCATGTCGAAGCTCAGTTCAAACTCAGACGACAACCAAGGAATCCGCCATGAGAAAGCTTCGCGTTCAACCATCGTCGTCGTCAGGTGGAGGGGTGCGTGGTTTTTGTTTGCTGGCTCGAGCTGATACGCTGATTGTAAAAGAAGGATCGAATGATGTCGCTGCGGCTGCGCATGTGTCGCGACTTTTTAAAACGTCCTGGCCCAGCCACGCTGAGCTTCGTAATTAGCGCGGAGTGATGCGTTGACCGAGTGTGCCTCTTTTGCTACTCTTTATTACGAACACAAACACGCGGCACGCTTCACTTAAACAACACCCAAGCATTTATTGGTTCCGTCTTTAGTCCAGATCGTCCGTGAAGCACAACGGTTGTAAGAAGGAGTCACAAAAAAGTACAAAAATACAGCCGAACTTTAACGCGCCCACATATCGCAGCCACAAGTTCAGCCACTCACTGGGACAACCTTTCAAAAGACTCGCAACATGTGCAGCCGAAGGACACCGTTCGGTCTCTCTGTTTACTAACAGCCTATCAATGCTATCAATTCATGGGAGCAAACGAACATGCGCGCGGCGTGCAGTTAAAACAGGCCGCACAGGCAGTGTCACGGCAGCAGGCGCGCTTTCGCAGGGTGGAACTGCATGCATTGCGTTTCAGCCGCCGGTAACGTGGAATCCGGACTTTTGCTACCGACTGTGCGTGCTGAAAGCTAAATTCAGGTTGGAGTCAGGCATTACCCGATATTTTATGATCGTAAAAATAGTAAAAACTATAGCAGAAGCAATTCCGAACCCAACGGCATCATGCATTAATGCCTACGGCTTTAAGGCTTAATTTAAGTCCTGCGTCGTTGCTGTTGTATGTTGGGGAAATACGTTTTTCTTATACTTGTTTAACAACCTCGGAAAAAAATTTGCAGTTTTTCGGGGTTTCCTGAACACTGTGGCTAAACCGTAATGTGGAGGCGTGGTGAATGAGAGCTACCCTTGGTGTTTCCTCCTACTTTTGATGAACATGACACGAGGAATGAGGACGCTGACATCGAACCTTCGGCAGTAGTTAAGTAGCCTTCCGGAGCCTTCCGGCATTATAAAAAGGAAATAAGGAATGTTTTACCGTAGGTGTGCTTGTTGAGGGATTCGTAAAATCGCGCGCGAATGCATTATTACGTTAATGCTGCGTGCGAAATTTCGAGTTGCCTATAGCGGCGCGGTCTGCGCTACCGAACTGCTCTGTCTCTGCAATTCCACTTTATTGAGAACAGTCGCTTCCCCTGCTGTTATTCGCAGGACATAATTCACCGTGTTTGAAGAATACACTGTGGTTGTAGGTAAAATGTGCAGTGTTTTGCACGGCGGAGAGGGAGTCCCGCGTCTACAGACAAAATATATGAACTCACGTATCCTTCCGTGGTCCCGCATACGAGCTGAAAGCAAAACGCGATCCGCCGGGACACATTAGGGGAAAGCACGTAAAAGAAAAAATAAAAGCCCTCTTTGTCCATGATCTGGATATAGATCTCTGGGAGTATTTCTCTTCTCTTTTCCCCACATTCAAAGCACCCTCGCCCTGGCAGCTATTCCTCGTAAAAGTTCGCCGAAACTTAGTGTCATTCGCGCACAAAGGACGCTTCATCCTTTCCAAGAAATCAGAAAGGGGCCACCGCGGCCGCCCTTGAGGTTGAGAAAACGGCCGCTCTTTCCATCTGCGGGTTCCCTAAATAAAACGGCATCCGTCCACAACGAATGTCGAATGTCTCGTGGACGCATCCATCGCGACGACTGACACAATGCGCCAGGGATGGGCCCAACAGGCGCCCGTAGCCGGCGCGCCTTTTCTTTGCCGCCGCTGCTCATTGTGGCACGGCGGTCTAATGTCATTTCCCAGGAAACAGAAGGCAGGACAGGAATAAATCAACGCGGTTGCACAATGATGTTCCTCTTAGGGAGGGGGACGTCAACTCGTGTTCGCACAATGCGCAAACAGCGCGCCGAGGGGGAGTCTTTCTTCAGACGTAACCGAGGGATCCCTTCTGCCCGCGGTGGGGGCGCGCCTTGTAAAGCGAAGCCGTTTATTGGCGCGGGCTTCAGAGCTTCGGCAGGCAGACGAGCTCCGTTTAGTGCGGCCGCAGTGGCGGCGACACATGTCGGCCATCTAGCAAGTTCACTCTACTGCCCGGCCGACTCGACCAGGCTGGATGTGCTCCCTTTTCTTGCGAGCGCTGCTTGCGCCTGTCGCCTCGCAGGCTTGGCGCAGGAACAAAGCTCCGCCTGCGGACGTACATGGGGCCTGGCGGTGCGCGCGTGGAGCGCGACAAAGCACGTGCAATCCATCCACGTGGGTGCCCCTTTATGCGCGATTGACACGCCGAGGGGCGCCCGCTACTGCGGCCGGGGAGGCGTTCCCCGCGGCTGGTCCTGCCGGAGTCTCGGAGGAAACCTCGGCACTCGTGCGCCACAAAGACGAGCCGTGTACGACTTAAAATAAACACAGTCGCCTCTTCCCCTCCGCCGGCCCCGGAGGGAGGGTCGTCACGACGACAACAACAACAAGCGGCGGAAGCGACAAAGAGACCGACGCGGGATGACGTCCGTCGCGGCAGCCTTCCCACATAAGTCATCTCTTTTGAGCCCGGCTGCCGGTTCGCACCCAGCGCCGGTGAGCGCCGCAGCCGGAATCGTCGCGGGATGTGGCAGCGTGTGCTCAGGTGATTTGGGCGCTGGGCTGACCGGCATCCAGCCATCAATGGAGCTGGCCGACTCTTCTCCGCAACAGCAGCTTGAAGCTGTGCGGAGTCCGCTGGTCTGAACCACCGAAAAGAGCTTGGCATTATACCACTTACAGAACGCGTAAAAGCAAAATATGAAGATTACGAAATTAGAGGAGCCGAAGAGGCTGATACAAATTTTAAAAATTGGCTCCGATCCACGCTGTGGAGGTGGTTGGACTGCGAAACTGTAAACGACGCCCACAACGATTACCCATGCGACGTCACTTGATTTAACACACGTGGCTCTACAAGTGAAACGTACTTAACCACACTTTTTATTACTTCACAACGACATTCACGATTGCTTTATGACCAGTGTGACACACACTGAGATTTTCAGTTCTCGCTGTGGAAACGTTCTTTGCTAACGTTAAATCAATGCATGATCCATGAACGAGTTGTATTGGTGAGACACATGAGTGCAAAGTTTTCCATGACGAATTAGATGGATCACTTAATTGCTTTGCGGTTTTGAAGAGTACATTAAAGTCCCCGACAATGACCACGGGTGTGGTGTGATCCATCACCAGTGAGGAGGAGTGCGGTCACATGAAGCCCTCAATGTCAGATCTGGGTTTATCCAGTGAGATTCAAACCGTGAAAATTAGGATTCCATCGCTTGTATTCACGGAACACACATCACCGCAGTCGACTTGGCCTGATTTGAGTTCATATGCTTCGACACAAGCTCCCGTCTTTGCCTAGATTGCAACACCTGCCGCGCGGTTGCCCTGTCGTTTCGCACGCGCTATTCTGTCCAGTGTATCCGTTCGCGCTGGTTACGCCGCGGACTCCGTTCATGACAATCAGGCGTCTTGCTCATGGTGGCGGACAGTTCGGGATGAAAGGACAAGTCGTAAACGTCACCATTGATGTACAAAAGACTGCCCAGAGTGTTCCGTTACCTGGCTTTCGCGGGGGCGGCATCCCGAATGCAGCAGCGACGAGAAAAAGAAAACAGAAAGGAGCGTCTGGCGAAGGGTGAGGAGGAGGGCGGTGGGCGCGGCTGTGGTGTCATCTCTCTCACTGCCTCCCCCTCCCTCTTGTTTCATGCGGCGCCGCCAAGAAGCGCCCTTTCGCCCTCCCGCCTTCACCCTCCCCATACGCTGTTCCGTTCGCCGCTAATGCAAACCACGTGAACGCCGTTATCGTACATTATGCGGTTTGCACTTCACACGAGAGCTTTGAATGAGCGCAGGTGGTAGACCCGCCGCTGTGCTCGTTAAGTACACCGCCAGTCTCCCTGTCTCCTCGTGTGGGCGTAGCTTAGTCGGCAAGATGTCGGGCTGCCGCTCCGTTACTCTATTCAGGTCCAGGTTCGACTCCTGTCGGTGCCAGCAAGTTATTTTATTTAGCCTGGGAGTTTTCTGCTGGCGCGGACACGAAACTCTCCTTGGCTAGTATAGGTATACTGCTTCGCAGTAAAAGGCCGAAAGTATAATATATGTCCTGTTGACCACAGGATGCCTTCCTGAGAAAGACTGAGAATTTCGCTATGTATTTGGATACCTGTTCAGTCACATTTAAGCTCGCACTGCCTGCGCGAAGCTTTCCGCCAAACACGCCGACACGTGGGTGGAACAGCGGTGCCCTGACGTTAACCGACTGCAGGCCGAGGCCGAAACCGCGGAAGCGAGCGCGAAGAAGCGCCGAGCGGTGGGGTCGGCGTCTCGCGTCGACACAGAACGCTCGTCACGTCAAGCTCGAAGTGAAACGCGGCGTCGCAGCTGCACGGCACAGCGGCAGCAGCAGCAGCAGCCAGGAGTCGTCGCGGGGGCGCTGCTGAGGAGCGGGCCGACAGCGCGTTGTTGCTGGCGGTAATTAAGCGGACGGCTGAGTGGCAGCAGCTCGGCGCGTCGTCTCCGACGTGTCGCAGTTGCGGCGGCGTCACGCGGCGGCGGCCGACACGTGGCGTAATGGAGCTCTCGGGGCGCACCGCGAGCCTGTCTCCGCCGCTGCGTGGTGGGCTGCGAAGGTCAACCGCGAGGTTCGCTTTCAATCAGGCCCCCCTCCCGGCCGAGCTGTCTTTAAATAACAGGTGCACGGCGTGACGGGCGCTTGATTTATTGCCCTTAACGCAGCGGCGGCAGAGAGAACGCAACCAACCAGGGCGGAGAGCCATTGTATCTTGGACCGTGATTTATTATGCAGTTATTCACGCCGTACACCGCAGCTCTACGGGCCGCCCTATCGTTGCCGGTCGGGCACCGCGTATCAGATAACGGCCCCGAACGGGACCCTTATTTATGGAAGCTCCGTGTCCACGACAACCTGGCCGCTGTCTTTGCGCGGCATTCCTTTAGGGCCCGCATGAAACGTCCCTCCAATCCATCAGCGCACTCGGCTCTATCGGAGACCGTATCCACTGTCACGGACGCCCGTTGCTGCATATGGTATGCCCCGCCGTATACTCACAGGACACGCTGCCGGCACTCCTGCAAGAACGTGCCTGCCCCGGGCCACTCGCTGAGCGACAAGGAACGGTGCAGCCGCTGTTGCCTGCGCCCTCGTCGTACAGAAAACTCGAAGCCGTCATACATCCATGTTGCGCGATAAATTACTCCGCTTCGTGCCTTCCCCCCAAAAAAATCCGATTAGCTTTCACATCGCGAGCACGTTGGAGCGATAATGGGCAAGTCCATGTTACGAGCTTGTCTGTGAACGTGCGTTCTCAGCCATCGGGTGACTAATTTATTGGCAACGACGTAACAAAAGCTTTAGAGAAGTACCTGTTCAGCAGTAGGATTAAAGCATCCTAAACCTTCGTAAATTGAAATTGTGAGTGTTTTACGCGCCCAAGCTACACCGGGGCTACGAGGCGCGCCGTTGTGGAGGGCTCCGAATTAATTTATACCCGCTGCAGTCCCTTAATGTGTGCCGAAATCTCGGCACGGGGGCACAGCCTTGGCGTCCTCCTGAGCAATACAGGCGCGCAGTCGGCATTTCACGCGGTCGGCAAGGAAGCAATGCGTCTTGGTGTAGGGCACGGTTGCTCCTCATCCCGCTCGCCGTTGTGTAGCAAGTCCCGCTCCTCACGAGAGACAGTGGCATTGCACCCCATCCCTCGCTAAGCCATTGAGGATGACACCTCACGAGAGGCGCGTTTACGCCGATCTCCCATCAAGGACAGTGACGTCACATTCCGATCCTCACAAAGGTGAGAAGGATCGTGATCCTACTCCAAATAAGTAGAGGTATTTGTTTAGCCTGCGATGGCTACACTCAGGAAGATATGGCTGGACTTCAGTCCACAACGCTGCAAGACGACACTAGTGTAGAGAACGTGCTGTGCGATCTGATTGACTCCTCCCTAACCTCAGCAACGCAATGAGGATCGAGATCCTGCTACTTATCCCGAATGAACACTCACTCACAATTTCAACAGGCCTTAACAAGCACTCCAGTAATACTTCAACAAGTAAATAACATGTGGCAATAAATAAATTGAAAGTGGCCCGACTAAGACGAATGCAAGTAGTGGTGTTCGAGCCCGGGGTGGTGGTTGTAAAAAAACATTTATTCGATAAAAGCAGAGCTTGCGGGCAGCGCCGCTTGATTATCTTGTATTTGATATTTCCTCTTAACACGATAGCGTCACTATAGGCTCATTTTTCGGTTTCCCCGTAGCTGCTAGCCGTCCGCTATCAGCCGTGCTTATCAAGTGTCTACGGAAATACGTCATCGCTGATAGCCGGAAGCTATGACTGAAACAGCAAGATAACAGAACTGGCATGAATCGGGACAACTCAAGAGTGGGAAGGAGGACAATGATACTACGGCGGAGACGAAAGAAAGGACACGCATTTTGAGCAGGTGCCGCGCCTGCTGAGTGGGTAAAGAGATGGTATAGGGAGCTCAAGGGTGGAATCTGAAGTCTAGGGAGCCGGTTGCAGCAGCTCCTTCCCTTGCCCTCTCATCAGCTGGCGCTGATCTTGAGGTAACGATCTGGTCAAAGCGGCCTCCCATGTATTGACAGAAGTGGAATATGTAATGTTTGAGTTGTTCTCCCTTGAGCATAGACTTGGACATAGCTAGGTTGCGTGGAAGAGGATGGACGTTTCTCTAATTTCAGCAGAGTTAAGTTATTGTGTGATGTTTCCACCAAACATCGTCGCCCACATAGATTTGTAGATACTAGTGTTGATTTATCCTCCCCAAAGCTTGAGATTGTTCGGCATTGAGACCCCGTTGTAGCGAGGGAAAAAAAATTGTGTTCAAAGGGCGTAGGATGAGGAGACATTCTTGGCTTTTTTCTAGGAGGGGAGCGCGGAAGTTGTGGTCGCGAGGAGCACAGTTTGTCAGTTCGCGTGACTCTTGGTCGGTGCCTCGTTCTCTACCAGACCATTGTGTTCAAGTGTCCAGGTGACGTTCCCAACTTTCTGAATTGTCGAAAGGAGTATCTTACAGAAGCGTTTAGGTATTCTGCCTGCAGAAAACAGTCTAATGGACTTTGAGAGCCTGTAATAATCTTTATGCTTCTATTCGATACTTCCGCTAGTCAGATTGCCAAGAGGATGTCTCCAACTACTGTTTCTTTGTTCTTGTACGTAAAAGGGCCATTCAATTGCAAAGATTGCCTACGTAGTCAACTACAACAAGGTTAACTACGTCGACTAAATGCAAGGGGACGACCAACTGGTCGTCCCCTTGCATTTATTGTCGTAGGGAACTAACGGTTTTGGCAACGTGGATATTCGCCCAACGGAGCAATGGAACTCCCCCATGGCTCCCTTTTGGCTAACTAAGGGAGGTAGTTGAGGTAATTCTTGAAGGACCATAGCGCGGGAAGGAGTAGTTTGTAGTAAGCCAAATAATGCTCTCAGGTGCGCAAATAGCAGCAAATAGAAAAAAAAAATGTATTTGTTGCTATCAGCTACCACAGCTGTTTTCTTTCTTTATTTATTTTTTCTTAAATCAGTCGTTTGTGTGGCAATGCTGCAGTAGGTGCAGGCTATTTTACGAGCTATGACTATCCGGTAAATCACTTTTCCTGCCCGGTGTTATAAATTTTTGTAGTTAATATTGTACGTACAGCGACTGCGTACTTTCATATACACCGGCCCGAGATGAACACCTTAGTCAGGACTATATTACAGGCGCCATGGACTTTACAGACTCCATTTTCCTTCTGAGCTCTTTCTCACTGTCAGGTATTGCGTGGTTGTGCACTCCTATTTTCTCGGCGATTGTTTTCGTCATTGTGCAAGGAGACTCGGGGTGTAATCAAGAGCTTAAGCGCGTCATTATAAGCAACGTTGCATGAGCGGACTGCGTTGGGTAGGGAAAGCGAATCTTATACATAAACAAGAGAGTACAAAAAAGTATAAAAATAAGAACAGTAAGGAACGATTGGTTGGAAAGCAAACGAAGGACAAGAGAGGAAAAATTTTCAGAAATGTCACTTCTCGAATTCCGTAACAAAAAACAGGTAAATAAAAAAAGAAGGGGAACGCAGGACGATCTTGGCAGCCGACATTTTTGACAGTGTCTCCATTTCTGCGTCACTGAAACAGACAGGCCACCCTGCTCTGGCATTTCTCCTCTTTTTTTTCCCTCCCCTTTGGTCTTCGTCGTCGTCATGAACCCGCGCCGACCAAAACCAAAAGCGGAGAGGGAGGATGACGAGCGTCAAAACGGGTGAAGAAAAAAAAAAAACGCTTCACGGCTGCGCCAGTCGTCCTCGGGTCGTTCGTTATTATAATTACGAACATTACACAGAAACGTCGTGATCCGAGCAGTGCATTCAAAAAGAGAAACAGATGGCAGGGAAGCAGAAAAAAAAAAAAAATGCCAGAGGAAGAGCGGAGCTGCAAGAAGCGAAAAGTTAACCGAGCCACGTGCCAAAAGACGTGAACGAAGCGACGTATAAAGATTTTTCTGACGCGCGTCCGGATGTCCTGGCGGTCGCTTTTGTTTGTGCGGCGCGCCGTGCCGTTACCAGTTCGTTTGTCGCGCCGACTTCTGTCGTCTTCATTTCGATTTGGCGCAGCCCACGCGTCTCCCCTCGCACTTTTCCCCTCTCTCCCCGTATTTCACAAATGGATCTTTTTTTTTTTTTTTTCGCTGCGACCTGCAAGTACGTGGGGACGCGGAAAGAATGTGAAAAGGACATCAAGATGAAGGCGTAACTGCGAGGGCCGAGGCGTAATTCGCGTAAAGTGTTTGACGGGCTCTTTTGAAGTTTGAAAGGCCAAGGGAGCATTTCTTAATTAAAAATACTCTTCCAACAGTCATGGTTTGGAATTTGTGCTGCTTCTACTTACCCTTTTACCGCTGGCGGACGAGCCCGAATGAGTGCTGCTGGTAGACTGCTCTGAGGCGGGAAACGAAGGAAGGCGCCTGTCTCGGAAGGGTTCGGGGCTACGCCGCCGCGCGTGTCGAGTGTCAGTGGGCACGGAGATCAGCGCGGGAAGACGACTATTGGGCGCTGTTGATGGACGCTGCGCTTGGCCCGCGGGCTGAACAGCCGGGCGAACAACCTGGCTTCGAGGGCCCACAATTCAAGGCGTTAGGCGAGTTGGCTACATTGTGCGCGAATTGATTTCCTCGTGGCCATTTTGAAACAAGCAAGTTCACGCTACGCGGCCTCTTCTTGTACTTTGCCTATACATAACCGGCGGGGTTCGCCAAGCCTGCGAGCCGGTTTTCTCCCGGCGGAGAAGGCATTCGCGAAACGAGATTTCAGGATTACTAAAACCGCGACTTAAGGTAGTTAATAATGGGCACGGACTCCATGAAATGTGTGTCTAAGCAACGATAGCTCTATCATCGGCTCGACTGATTGCCTAGATCAAGTTTGTTTCCGGTATCGAAGTCTCCCCCCCCCCGTTTTTTTTTTTATTCATAGGTACACATCAGTACAGTGGAATGTACATGATGGCGCACTGGGAAGGCTTCATTTTTATCAAGATTTTGTGCAAATAACCAACTCCCGTTTTGACCTCATTACAGCAGGCTATCGAAAAGCTGCGACGACAAAAATACCTACAGGGAACAACGACAGTGGATGCAGCTCGTCAGAGATCGCCTAGAACCTTATCAGCTTAGGCAAAGCCATAACTGCGGACAGTGGTATGGACAGTGTCCAGACCGTGGGATGCGTAGGGCGCAGGCAGTTTTCACTGCTGATTGGCCCGCGCAGCGGACTCCGTCGCAATCACGGCGGCCATTACACGGACAGCAGCGCGAAACAACAGTTGTGGCCATAACGCGCGCGCACGCCTTCGCGGCGGGGCAGCGAGAAGCGGCGGGACCGGCCAGCTACATTAGATAGGCCACCGAAGCGGTCGCCCTTATGAAGGGGCACATGTGAATTAAATTACGCTCTCCGCCCGTTTAAAGTAGCAAGCGAACTGTCCGTTATTTCCTTCGCGGGAACAGATAAGTAGCTCGCGCTTCAGCGTGTTCGAAGGCCGGCCCGCAGTAACAATGACAAGCAGCGAGCGCGGTTTGGGAGTCGCGGTGTTGCGCTGTTGACGCTGACCAGGCCGACAGAAGCCGTGTACGTCGGTGCTGTTTGTCCAGTGGGATCTCACTGGCTGAGCAAATAGAAGAGGAGAGAAGAAAAAAAGAGATTTTAATTACCAGTACGGGTCGTTTATGCTCGCCGGCTCGAAAACGGGCTCGCATGGCATTTTCGTCGTGTCCCTTCAGGCAATTCGGGAACGAGCTGACACTGTGTGCACGTTTTATCTATTCGCAATTACAATACAGACCTCTCGCTCATTATTCTTTTTTTCGAATGGTACTTGTGATGCGGGTTGTGTGGCCAGCCAGGCGAGCAGAAACCTTGCCATGACCTGCTTAATAGTCCCAGTCGAACTCACACAAGTTTTGTTCCTTATATCGCTGTCGCATTCGTATTTAATACTTCACTTCGGCTCAGAAACAGTTGCGGTGCTTAAGACTTACGTATGGCGCCGATTATTTGCGCCCTGCTCAGTTATCGCCACGCGGCGAGGAACTGGCTCCCCAATCAGGCCCGAATAGACTCACCGATACCGGTGGGGGATGGCTGGACTTTGTAAGGGACCTTTCTCCTTTTTTGAGGCCTCCTCGCCTCTAGCCTAAGCTGGGGTCTGCTGGAGAGAGCTCGGAGATCGCTAACCCATGCACGTCTGCCGGCAGCTTCGACGGGCGTGTGAGCTGATCGGCCTTTCTTTTTGCGCTCGTTTTAGCATTTTCCCGTACCCACTGCGATTCATTGATTATGAAGTTTAACGCGCCGACACTACGCAGGTGCTGAGGCGCGCCGAAGTGGAGGGCTCCTGATTAATTGTGACCACATGGGGATTTTTGACGTCTTTTTTTTGTTTATTTTTTACTGTACGACCAGTTTGTCTCCGCGAATGCAACTGTACGTCATGTTTTGCACACGTTCGGGCAACACCCTGCCGTAGGCATCGCAATGACCCGTTATCACGAGGTTGTCATGTTTCCTTCGAGAAACTGACAGTGATGGGTCAGGATCGAGGAATAACGAGCATGCTCCATGAGGTGACATAAAAAAAAAGCGCATAAAACTACAGTATCAATAAGCCGTACTTATTTGCTGTTATTTATGTTCCAATATAGTCCAACCGTGGATGGTCTACTGTGTGCTTCACTAGATATTGCCACTGCGTCTATTAAAGCGGAGCTTTAATGTTCTCACTGATGACGCCTGTAACGCAAAAAATCCCTGCAAGAAAGCCTACGTTCTGTGACGATGGTGATGAATGATTGTGGGTGAAGTGATTAAAAAAAAAACGCTTCAGTGGCCGGAATCGAACCTGGCTCCCTCGCGTTACGAAGCCGGCGTCTATACGAATGCTCCATTTCGACATGGTCGAAACTCAGTCCAAACTCAGACGACAACCAAAGAATCCGTCACGAGAAAGCTCACGGGAAACCATCATCGTCGTTAGACGGAGGGGTGCATGGTTTTAACGCGCGAGCGTTATTAGGCTCATTTCTCGGTTTTACCGTGCGTGCTAGCCATCCGCTATCAGCCGTGCTCATCAAGCGTCCGCGGAAGTACGTTATTCGTGCTAACAGGAAATTACAACTGAGCCAGCCAGATATGAGAGCTCGCCGGAATCTAGAATGCCGAGTAACGGTAGGACAGCTGAGGCAAAAAGAAAAAATAAGCGATTTTAGCAGGTGCCGCGCCTGCGCACTCGAGTTCATTGCTGAGAAGACGCGGTCGCCAGCCGTGCTCGTAATTTATGCCAGCGCCAAAGCGCATCTCCGACGACCTAAAATGATGCCGGCGCCAACCTTTTGTCACCTGACTTAAAAGGGGGCCAGAAGGTTAACGCCAGGATCCCAAAAACCAAGGTAAGCCTACATTGTAATCAGAAACGAACTATAATGTGCCCCAATTAGGAACAAAACCGAGTATATGACGTCTAATTACACGAATTTTAAAATAACCTAATAATTTGTGTGGTCGTGCCACCACCTCAAGCTCCGTCCGGCAAGCAATGATTGGCGCCACTCGGCAAATTAAAAAAAAAACATAAAAATAGGCCAGCACGTGATCCTAGAAAAAATTTCACGCGGGAATCCTCGGCATGGCCCAACAGAGAAGCGGCCCAGCCCATCTCGCAATCGCCAAAATAGAGGGAATCTTTGACCATTTAGCCCCCCTTATAAAAAGCCTGTACAGGGGAAGTTCAGGGATAACAGGAAAAAAATTATAAAACTTGTGCAGGCACTGATCAAGAGCCGGATATCGTACAGCCTGAAGATACCACAAACTACTTTCCCATAACTGAGGAAAGCCAAAACAACACAATCATCATGGCAGCATATAGGTCAGCCCTTAACCTCTCTATTTTCACAATCATCGCAAAGGCCTTTTAAAATGTGTCTTTAATACCTTTGAAGAAAGCAGAGAGGCCACTCTCCTAGCGCAAAAGGAGCGTCTGGGAAAAACAAAACGATGTATATGTCAGCGATCCAACGACTTTCCATAAAATCCCTACCCCTACTGAAGAACACAGATTATAACCTACGCGAGGGCAGGCGACAAGTCAGGATCAAATTCATTTGAGTAAAGTTCCAAAAATAAGAAAGCAACAGTATACGCCGACGCCGGGACGTTCTAAAGTACGAAGGCAACAATTGTCGTACTGGAGTACCGTGGCAATCACTGTAATTGCAATACTTTCCCACACACGTGAATTGAATCCTCTTTGCGATCCCCCTAGCGGAGCCATAGAATAGATGCTTAAACATCATTACACAAGCTCAATAGGTCATTAGTCTCTTGGCTGCAGGCATGCCTAAACGCATGAGAAAGATTGATTGATTGATTGATTGATTGATTGATTGATTGATTGATTGATTGATTGATTGATTGAATGATTGATTGATTGATTGATTAATTGATTGATTGATTGATTGATTGATTGATTGATTGATTGATTGATTGATTGATTGATTGATTGTGGCGCTTAACGCGCCGACGCTTCACAGGCGATGAGGCGCGCCGTAGTGGAGGGCTCCGGATTGATTTTGGCCACCCGGGGATCTTTAGCGTGCGCCGAAATCTCCAACACAGGCGTTTTCGCCTTTCGCCTTCACCAAAAAGGCGGCCGCCGCGGCCTGGAATTTAACTTGCAACCTTGAGCTCAGGAGCACAACGCCTGCATGAGACAGATTATCCAATCCGCAATGGTAAAAATTCACAATACATTAACACACGGACACAAGGGTCTGTAATAGAGCGACGCAGTCGACCAAGATCCACTCGAACTCGCATACTGTGCTTCCCTGTTGACCCCGACTATCACACTCGCCTCTTCGAAAAATATCGAAAACGTCTACTCATCTTACGCATAGGAACACTATCGTTCCCCGTGCCACACGGGATCTCATCGCTTAAGAATCGCAAACTCTGCTGAGGATACAAAGCAACACATATATCCACTGTCTACATGAGTGAAGGTGTTTGGTCGGAAACGTCCGACATTGACTTAAAACTGTGCTAAATACGGGCAAACACCACTCGCTGCGAGGCCTGGTCATATCCAATGATATGCTCAGGGGTGAACAACTTAAACATCACATGTGAAACTTATATTGACACATGACAAACTGTCCTGATCAGCTTGTCACCTCAAGATCAATGTGAACTGATTATGGTGCCCTGGAGTTCTGGTTACCCAGAGGGTCTGCCATCTGTTTATCCCCCTTCCCCAAACTTTCAATAAATCCTGCTCAACAAAAACGCTTCTTTTCTCTCTCTCTCACTCTCTATCTTATAAAAAAAACCAAATGTTCATAACGGTAAACATAACGGAAAAAGGACAACGGTAAGCACAAACAAAAGGCCATAACGGTAAACAATTTTCAACTTTGACACTGCATCGCTCTCTCTCTCTCTCCAACTGACCAACACCCCTCAGACGCAACTTTTCACGCCCGTATCTTAAGCCATGCAAGCGTAGATTTCCTCTGAGTTTCCTGTGCCGTGGTGATTAAAACCATTGCGGCTGCCCTAGCTCTCGTCACTGAACTTCAGTACTTGGAAAGCATAAATGGTAAATACATTAACTCCGTCCCAAAACGCTCCCTCGAGGCTGAAGTAACGCTAGCGCGTCATACATCTTAAGACCTAAACGCAGATGTCATCTGCAACATTTTTTATTTCGAACGCGTAACTTTTTTCTTGCGCAGCTAAAGGCTTTCTGCGTCATTTCGAACACGCCATTTTTTTTCTTGCACGGCCGCTTTTTTCGCTTACTATTGTAAAAACCAACCCAACAAGCGTTCCTAACTAAATGAACACGGGGGCTGCCGATTATATAGACAGATTTTGCCTGAAATGTACCTGCAGTTTTCTTTGCGCTAAAGAACGGGGAGATGTATGACAAGCGCCAGCGCTTCACGAGGTACGAAAGGTTATGACTATTTAAACCGTGTGGTTTTCGAAGCCTCAGCGTGACCCTCTGACGACGGTACATCACGCACTACTTGGGTCCGTTATCTCGTTGCACCGCCTGATTCCGCCAGTCGCATCGACCGTTAGAGAGCTACGACGACAAGGCGAGCCCATAAAGTGCTCTGCACTTTAAAAAAAAAACAAAAAAAAAACAAGATGACCAAGAATAACCAAGCGGTGCTCACCCCGCACGACACCACCACTCACATCCAGTGCGTGCCGCTGGGCGTAGCAGAGAGCTCTGAACTACGGTTGTCTTATGCCTGTGCTACACGGCTGTTTCAAAGGCCTTCCGAAGGGCGTTTAACCAATTGTTTATCGAGTTCCCCATTGTAAATACATAGGACGTAGGTGTGGGCTAGAGTCCCACTGTCAATTGAAAGTTACCGTGTAGCACAGGCATTATCAAAGCGAGAGCAAAGCCAATAGAGAAGCAGCGCGTGGTTGCGTCAGCAGTGTCCATGCCGCCAGCGAGAGAACAGCGAACAAAAGAGTGCGTGGCTGTGGTGGCGCTGCCTTCGCTCCGCTGCCGACATTGCTAGGGAGACGCCAACTCAAAGCGCGGCTCCCGACTGCCCCTGCCTCTACCCGTCCGCAGCACGCCGTCTCGACGGGTCCCGTGACTCCCGTCGCCTCTCGTACGTATTGTAAAATGAAGTGTGCAGCCATTGCAGGGAGGCAAAAAATGAAGGAATTGTAATTATGGAGACGAAATGCCGATACTGGGGGATACCACAACAGAATCGACAGGCAGCCAGTGCCACTGCTAAAGCGAGCACACGTGACCACTGAGACGGTTATATTGCGCTAAGCACGGTTGGCGCAGTGTACGAGGAACTTGCGAGAAGCGCCGCGTCGAGGACTCCTGAAGGCGGTGCAAGGCGTACGCATAGGGCTGAGCCTCAAGTTGTCGAGGGAGAGGAACGAGATTCTCACGCATTATTAAAGATCTGCAAATGGATCTTCAATTATTTCTCTTTATAATGCACGGGTTGCTCTGGCTGCGTTTGCAACAATCGAGGATTAGATGTAAAATCGAGCGTTGGTGAAGCGAGTCGAAGCACGCGGCACAGCTATCAATGCCCGTCGGCCCTGTTTCTAAAACAAATCTTTTTAACGCGATAGCGTTACTAGGCTGATGTTTCGATTTCCCCGTGGCTGACAGCCATCCGCTATCAGCCGTGCTCATCAAGTGTCCACGGAAATACGTCATGGCTGCCAGCCGGAAGCTACGACTCCAGCACCAAGATTCGAGGGCTGGCCTGAATCGGGGCAACTGAAGTGTGGAAAGCAGGACAATGATACTGCGGCGGAGACGAAAGAAAGGACACACATTTTGAGCAGGTTCCGCGCCTACGCAGTGAAGTTCTTTCAACGCCAAGTCGGCGGTACCATACTCGACAGACACGGTCGCCAGCCATGCCCGCAACTCATGCCACCCCATCAAAGCGTCTTTCCACCGGAAGATAAAAATAAAATTGGGGTAATTCATGAGCTGAAGCTACATCTGAGCTACGAGGCACGCCGTAGCGGAAGTATCCCGAATAATTTCGACCACCTGGCGATCTTTAACGTGCGCCGAAGTGTCGACACACGGGCGTTTCTGTTTTCTGCTTCCATTATAAAGACGGCCGCCGGGGCCCGGAATCGAAGCCACGTACCTGGGCTCAGCAGCGTGATGCCTTACCCACTGGACCGCCCCGGCGAGTTTTCACCGGGACTGTGTTCCCCTTTCCCCCGTGCAGGATAGCATACTAGGCCGTAGCCTGGTTAACATTCCTACCTTTCCTTTACTTTTTCTCTCTCTCTCTGCCACCGGCACCAGCATTTGGTCACCTTACCAAAAACAGGTGGCAAATGATTAACGTCAGTCTGTCGGAACTCACGGAATGCATTGATTATAAGTAAAAACGAACTAAAATAAAACCCAAGGGTCTAACCACACGGATTTTCAAACTACGTTACAACATTCCCGTGGGTCTGTCTCTGCTGCAAGCTACGTTTGGCAAACGACGGAGGGCGCTACGCGGCCAAGTTAAAAATCACCTTAAAATAGGTACGGATGTCCTCCCAGAGAACAGTCAAGTAAGGGTGCTCGGTGTGGCTCTAGAGTAAAGTAGCAGAGCCGAACTTACAATCGCCAAGAAAGAGAAAACGTGTAACCAATTACTCACATTATAAAACGTCTAACGAACAGAAGAGCAGGAAAGAAAGAAGAAGAAGCGGTAGCGCTCATTCAGCCAATGATCATGAGCTGGATATTGCAGAGCTTACCGTACCACAAATTTTCCCGCACAGAAAATAAAAAACACCATCATCAGGACAGCATATAGGACAGTCCTCAATCTAGCAATTTTTACCGTGAGACGAACTGACAACCGATGGATCACCAGGGGAACACATTGGACAGCCAAGGGTGGGTCTAGAAGAAGGAAAAGTCCATAAACTCAATGGAGGGAAGAAATAGCAACATTTAGAGGCAAAGAATGGACTCGGGCAGCGCAGGACAAGAGCGGTACGCTCTTGAAGAAATCAGAGAAGCCACTCTCCTAGCACCAAGTGAGCGGCTGGGAAAACAAAATCGGGACGGGCCATCGTATGGGACATGGGTTACTCCTCTGAAAATAAACGACTGCGCGCCTTGATATACAGGTCACCGATTCTGCGACTCCGCTTAAAAACTCTCCTCTACCAAGAACATGGATCCAGGCATATGGTAGGATCAAGTTCATTTGAGGAAAGTTTTATACTCATGAGACCCCAGTACACACCGACTCCAGCACGTACGGAAGTACGAGGCAGCAGTTGTCGTAGCTGACTACTTAGGAAATCTTTGTTATTGGATGGCTCTTTCACGTACAAGAACAACGAAACGGAAGTTGGAAACATACTCTTGGCAATCTGACTAGCGGAAGTATCGAATAGAAACATAAACATTATTACAGGCTCACAAAGTCCATTAGACTGTTTTCTGTAGACAGAATACCTAAACGCTTCTGTAAGATAATCCTTTCCAAAATTCAGAAAGTTTATAACGTCACCTGGACACTTGAACACAATGGTCAGGAAGAGAATGAGGCACCCACCAAGAGGCACGCGAACTGGCAAACTGTGCTCCTTCCGTGACTTCCGCGCTCACCTCCAAGAAAAACGTCAAGAATGTCTCGTCATCCTACGCCTAGGAACACAATTTTTTCCCTCGCTACAACGGGGTCTCAATGCCGAAGAGTAGCAAGCTCGGGGGAGGATAAACCAACACTAGTGTCTACAAATCTATGTGGGCGACGATGTTTCGTAGAAACATCACACAGTAACTTAACTCTGCGAAAATCAGAGAAACGTCCATCCTCTTCCACGCAACCTAGCTATGCCCAAGTGTATGCTCAAGGGAGAACAACTCAGACATTACATATTCCACTTCTATCAAGACATGGGAGGCCGCTTTGACCACATCGTTACCTTAAGATCAGCGCGAGCTGATGAGAGGACAAGGGAAGGAGTTGCTGCAACCGGCTCCCTAGACTTCAGGTTCCACCCTTGAGCTACCTACCACCTTTTTACCCCTTTTACCTAAAGCTCAACTATTTATTCCGTAACAAAGATCTTTATACTCTCTATCTGTCTTCACAAAGAACAAAAATGTTCAGTCCGGCGTAGGCATCACAGAATAAATACTCCGAAACACTGTCAGTGACATCTTCTCGCTCAAACTGACCAACAATCAATTTGTAGCCGCAACCTTTTACGTTTACATCTTAAGCCACAGAAACGCAGAGGGACTTTGTCTCTCCTGGGCCACGGTGATTAAAAACCCTCCCCGATAGTCTTTCTCTCTTCGAGGAAGTTCAGAGCTTGTAAAGCATATGTCGTAATTACAGCAACTCCGTTCGAAAACGGCGTGTACGCAGGAAAGCTAGAGAGATTGCCCTAGATAGGCGATGGTCCCGGGTTCGAATCCTGGACCAGGACGAATTTCTCTTCAACTGCAAATTTTCGGAGAAAGCTATGTATAGCTTTCCTTTGTAGCCGTACAGCTGCATTTCAGGTGGATGTAAAATTTTTCTTCGCAGAAACTTACGCCGCCTGGGGGATTTCCTTTAAACCTGGTCGAGAGACAAGACGTTTCACCCACTTGGGGTCATTTTTGTTCTGTAAGAGCTGTAAAGTATTCGGGAGGACGGCGGCACGAGGGCGAGGTTTTCCCATTATAGTCCAAATAAATTCATCCATCCCTGTCTATCCCTCAGATCTGCGCCTGCATGCATGGTTCATCGCACTGTGTCGTTGATGAGTGGCATTTTTGTTTGTTTTTCTTTTCAGCCTTATGCAAATAAATAAATAAATAAATAAACTCCAAGAGGCCATTGCGGCGAATGGACTGAAAATAAAACCAGTACATTTTATAACGGGCTGAAGAATTACCCTCCCCTTTACTCAGTACTCCAGTCATTGAACTAAGGAAAGGAGGCGTGATAATAGGCTCAGCGCTATACAGGCCATATTTGAGCGAGGTCGCTAGCAGGTGTAGGGCCTCGTAATTAGCCCGCATTCGTCCTTGCTCTGTATCTCGCGCATAATGTTTCTCTTCGCTCAGTATGTCTCGTAGTTGAGACACACATCTCAAAATATACTAATAGCTGCGAGCCTGAGTGAGGGGACGTGCTTTTCTCGCATAATTGCCTGCATATGTGATCCGACCGTTATTTGGGCGTCCTCCTTACTGAACCGTATAATCTTGTTTATCCTCGCTAAAGCTATGCAAAAAAAAATTCGCTAACGCAGACGCCGATAAGATTTATGACTTTGTTTTTGGCCTACGTAGATACTGGAAAGTCTGGCCCATAAACCGAAGAATCCCTGATACACGAGGCATAAACCCGATATAATCGACGTGGCTGTTAATTCGATTGGATTATTAAAGGAACCGCGCAGACAAAACACAAGTTTGGTTCATTTGAAATGCTGAATTTTTTCAACAACAATGAGGCTAGTTTTACTGCCAGCTTCAAACAATTAATCCCAATAACGATGAAAAGGAAAACAGGTGCATCAGTGGACAACCACCGGCCACTATTTCGTCCGGCCCTTGTGGCGTGACAGGGACTTGTTTGTACAATGGCGGCCGGCGACCAAACCCACTGCCAAGAAACATGACTGTGCCATTGTAGTGGTGCCTCTAGTTAGTTTCGTCATACCGCTTCAGAGCTAAGGTGAAGTTGACACACTAACTCTGTTTTAGCATTAAAGGACAGCCAACCGCTTTTTGTAGAGTCCTGTGTCCTCTAGCTCAAATGAAAGCCAGAGATTTTATATAGTGGGTAACCACAAGAAATTTCTAGATAAATTGGTGGAAATAACTTTTATTTGGCACTACACTTTCTGGAATCAGAAAGGCGGAGCCATGTAGTGTCTAAACGGCACGCTACAGTACGTATACAAACTCCGTCGATTTCAATGCATGATTCAAAAACCACCTAAAAGAATTGGAAAGTCTGCTTTTAATATTGTTTTACTGGGAACCCTATTTTAATTGTACCTATTTTCATCTCACCTATAGTTAAAAGTATGTTGCTGCCCCCACGGCTCACTGTCAAGGTCGGCAGCACTTAGTTTTGGCAGCATACATAAGGCTGGTGGATATAAATATTCCGCTCTCAAGCGTTCTAGTGCCCTATAAGGAAAACGTTTCAGTTCCACGAGTTTTAAGTGGTGCCCTTTCATTTTAGATAAAGAGCGTTTTCTCTACAAAAATCGTTTGTCGGTCCCTTTAAAGCCAAGCTTTCTTTGCCTCTTCACCCGGTTTTCCGGAAGACTGCAGCTGCTGGTGCTGAAAGTCTTGCCGGGTGGCGCTATTACGTTTCGTCTACTTTCCAACGGGGGCGTGGCCTTCGGGGCCGCTGACGCCTCTGACGTCGACGGCGCGCCGCCGTCACATCCTCTGCACGCTTTGCAGTGGCAGTAGCAGCAACGGAGCTGCCCCAAATAAATTTGACGATTTACCTGTAGAACTTCTAAACTGTAAACGGGAACACATGCGCTTTTGAGAGGATTACGTTAAGCGCCGAAAAATTTTCGAATCCACGCCCGCATCCATTGCGAAGTCACGCTCTAGTCTAGCCGATCCGCTGAGCGAAGAAAAATGTCGCGCACTGTGTGCGATTAACGAGCTGTGCTACGCTGTAGCTGCTGCGCCGTAAAGTTTCGCTGAGCTGTGCTACCACATAACCCCTCGCTGGGTTAGGTGGGTGGTGGTGACTATGATGAAAGTGCGCCGTGTGCTTCATAAGCCGTTGTATTGTGAGGTGCTGAGAAACCGTGCGAGATTCCCAGCCAACTTTCCGAACATGCGATCGTCCATTTCATCGTCAAAGGATTTACTGCGTGACTTGATGTGTTCGCTTCTTTTTTGCTTTTTATTTACGCATCACGGTGTGCTCGACGCCTGAGCGAGCATGTTTCGTATGCCCAAACGCATCGCCGCTTACCTTATGGTTTTCCTACCTACCAAGGCGGAGTGGCACTGTGTTGGTGTATCCGCTCTGCAAGCATGTGCTTTTGTTTCCTTTTTAAATTGCGTGAAGTTTCTAATAACAATGTATTAGTAGCTTTTTGCGAAACTGCGGCTTGCGTTAACATGCGTGCTACGAGGCTTTCGGCTGCGGTCAGCTGCGGTGGGAACCGCTGTGTCGTTCCAGTTTCTGGTGCTTCAGGCATGTAATTTGACTGCTGGTAAGCTGCCTGCTTTCTGTCCGGGAATTGGAATGTAGTGTGCCAGCTCTGTCAAGCAACTGTTGGTGGGTGAGCCTCTTACCGGCAGTTGTGGAAAGCCAAATATCGTGCTGTGCTTCGTAACTCCTGAAAAAGTGGTGCGCAGCATTGTTATCTTTTGTGAACGCTTCTTTTTTTTTTGTGGGATAGAGGCATTCAGTGGGCAGGTGCCGTGCGTGACGTTGACTGTTCTAGATGACGAACAGCTGTATTGCTTTCATTGCCGATGTGCTTCAAGCTGTACCCAAAAGGTCGACATGTCAACAGTGGACCTGTATTGTCTAATATTAATCGGCGCTTCCTGTATGTAGGCCAACCCACTAAGTTTCTCTGTATTTGTCTCATACGTTAGCAAACAAATAGCAATTGAGCTATTTAAATCCAGCCCTGTAAAACCGGCTTCACTAAGCACAAACGCATTGCTAGAAAGACATCTAATAAGGGGAAATATAAGCAGTGTGACAACAAAATGTGGGGTTCCAAAGACTTTTTTAAATGCCCAATTAGTGCATTACGTCACACTTTTTATTCCTATCGGGTCTGAAGGTACGAGTCTCTCATAATTACGCATGTTAATTTGCCTGATTATGTGTTTACATAGCATGTATTACGTACTGCCCTTTTTTTCATTAAGGGCCGACTTGCCGAAGAATGCTGACACATTAACACTGTTACACTTCTCGTCATTGAATTTTTTAGTGAAAAGAACTGCTGAAATGACCCCTTAAATGCTGCTCATCCGATACCATTTTCACAATTTTCACATCAGTTCTTACAGTGTCCACCATGTGCCCCTAGCATACAGCCAAAGACTTGTTGAGGCATGCACAAAAAATTTTGATGCATATCAAATAATTGGGTACCACTGCATAGTTACAGGTGCCGTCAGAAGTAATTGGAGCACGGGAGCTGTGGCCGAACCGCATCGGAGCGCCGTGTAGCTGCACCGGCGGTAAACGAAAGGAGCAGAACACGCATGCGCGCCTGCCGACGGTGAGAGCCCATCTATACTTCTCAACCCATTTCTTTTAACGCGGCTTCGAATGAATTATTCGCAGCATACTGGTCTCGGCGATGGCGCTGATAGCAGAGGTGGTATCTGGCAGCGTCGCTCACACACTTTCAGCGCCCGCGAGTTGCTGGAGAAGCGTCGTAATCGCTAGGGTCTGAAATTACAATTTTTCTTTTCTAATATGTTTAGGTGGGTATGCTATCAGCGCCATCGCTGAGACCAGTATGCTGCGAATAATTTGCTCGAAGCCGCGTTAAAAGAAGTGGGTTGAGAAGTATAGATGGGCTATCACCGTCGGCAGGCGCGCATGCGTGTTCTGCTCCTTTCGTTTACCGCCGGTGCACCTACACGGCGCTCCGATGCGGTTCGGCCACAGCTCCCGTGCTCCAATTACTTTTGACTGCACCTGTACATGTTCTCTGACCATGCCTAGACTGGAGCTCTCCATTGCAAAGTACTGGTTTGGTGCATAAGGGTGTGAATTTTGTGAAGCAACCAGTCTCGCAAAAACAACTTTATTTTATGTTAGCTGAAAGTGATTAGCTTTGTGCCTGATAGCCCTTGGACTGCAGTTCTCTGAATACTTAAAATCTATCCAATTGTACACCCACCCAATTTTTTACCAATAGCACCGGAGCGTCGACCATTCGGTCGATCAGCGCCTCGTAATGGAGTGATACGGCAAACTCAGCGAGGGTAGCCGCATGCGCACTAAGCAAAGGCCGCTGCTGCCGTTGTCTGCTAGGCTGTTCCGAGAGGAGACGGCCGCCCCCGATTTTTGTTATTAGCTAATCACACTGCCTGCCATACTCGAAATTTTTCTTCAAGACCGGGCACGTGGCGCCAACTGAAAACAGAGTAGTCAGCGTTGCTGAACGAACCTTGCACTGAACGAACTTTGCGTTTGGCAACGCTGATTACTCTGGTTTCTGTTGGCGCCAAATGCCCGGTCTTTAAAATTTCGAGTATGGCAGGCAGTGTGATAAGCGAATAACAAAAAATGGGGCGGCCGTCTGCTCTTGGAACAGTCTGCTTTTGGAAAAGTAGATGAACCGAAACGCGCTATTCTGTTTCGTCTACTTTCCAACAGGGGCGTAGCCTTTGGGGCCTCTGATGTCTCTGACGTCGAGGCCACACAGCCGTCACATCCGCTGCACGCTGTGCAGTGGCAGTAGCAGCAGCGGAGCTGTCCCAAATACATTTTGAAATTCGCCTGTAGAGCTTCTAAACTGTTCATCGGGAATATATGTGCTTTTGCGATGATTTTGTTAAGCACCGAAAAATTTTTGAATCCACGCTAGCATCCATTGCGCAATCACGCTATAGCCGATTCAAAATGCTGTGTGCCAGCTGGTGACAGCTGCCATGGTGTGTGCCAGCTGTGCAACAAATCCTCCCGGTTCTGTGCGTGCAACCCCAGAACCGCCCGCTGGGTTGGGTTGGTGGTGGTGACTTCAAAAAATTGCGCATTGTGCTTCAGAATACTTACCATTGTCCGATGCTGAAGGATGGTGTGAGATCCCCAGCCAAACTTTTTGAAGCCTGCGATTGCCCGTATCACTGCCAGGGAATTTTCTACGTGACGTGATGTGTCTTTTTTTTTATTATTATTATTTACGCATTAAGATGAGTGAACATGTTTCGTATGTCCAAACGCATTGCCGTTTATCTTGGGTTTTGTAGTGATCAAGGCGGAGGGGAACTACATGTTCTTGTATGCGCGCTGAAAGAATGAAACCAGGATTTTCATCTCGGGCCAAGCAAGCGTGCTAGATTTACACTGGTTGAACAACTCATGTCAAGATTAACAAACAGTCTGCAGTTTCGCCGTTATGTTAGTGTGAATTTGTTTATGCCTGCTGTACTCACTCAGCTTGCGCAATGCCAGCGATTATGGCGAGACAATTGCACGGGCTCGACGGGTTGAATGGGTAACCGAAGTTCGTTAGCGCGAGTAATAAAAAAAATGCATTCAAGTGCTGCCCTCTGAAATCTTTCAAGTAGTAATAGAAAGGCGAGTACACCTTTGGACAAATTGGTACTGTTGCTTAGTTTCTCGAAAGTTTCTCTGTTCAGAAGAGAAGTTCTGTTATTGTTTTTTATGTTGCATGTAAAATTTTTAAACTCCACTGGTTTTACTAACCAGCACTGTTACATTGTTCTGTTTATATCCAAAGAATGTGCTTGAATACAAGCAATTTTTTGCGCATAATTCCCTTCATTTCTTTTCAATTTCGTAGCCATTAGAGCGTGGACAAGAGTGACTAGTAAACAATAATTGTGTGGCACTGCATTTCAGGCAGCAATACAATACTCCAGCTGTAGAGCTCTCCACAAAATTCATGGCTGCACTGGCTCCTGCTAGCACAAAAACTTGTGTCCTCCAAACCTCCTCTCTGATGGGTTCCATACAGTTCTTTCTCGTAGCTTGTAGTTGTGCAACGCTTAGTGATCACGGAGCTGGTGCAGTGAGGTTATTTGGATGACCAAACATTTTTTTAGTGCATCTGTATATTTATGCAGTGAAAGTGCAGTGCTTTTCTTTTTTGATGCTCGGTGAAATGTAATGCCAATGGAGTTTGCAAACGTAAATGCATTTACAAACATAAATGCTGTGAACATCCTTCTCTCTGCAAATACAATTAAGGTGCTTTGAAGTACACAGTTTACAAGAATTTTTTAATGTACCATAAATATGAAGCAGTGATATTCGAAACCAGTTGCAACAAAGTGTAACTTATTGCTCTCAATTTCATGTCCCATTTTCTGCTAAATGATGACAATCACCAGAGCCATTGTGTACAGCATTTCTTACCTGCTGTATACAGATGGTTTGCCTTTGCTCTATTTTCTCTGTTGAAGAACTTGCAGGGTGTGAAATGCTTGCGGTATATTCCGTGCCAAATATTACCACAATAAAAGACTAGTAATGCTTATAGCCATGCATCGGTGGAATAACTGATTGGAACGTACCATTTTTGTGGAAGTGAAAGCCGACACATGCACTCACAATGGCTGTGTACAAGTGCCTTGACTTTATGGGTGCCCTAAATCATAACGACCAAGTATAGTACATGAAACATCTTTCGCTCAACTGTAGTGTACTACAACCAGCAAATAGGCAACTAAGTTAGGCATCAGCTTTGCCTTTAACTGTGATCGTTCACACAGTTTCTGTAAAAGGGGCCAAACCTGCTTAAGTTTTACCAAGAACTACGTGGCAGTTCATACACATTCTGCTGCATCATGCAAGATGGGAGGGAAATGAAGCAAGTGCTGCACAATTTTTTTAATCCCCTGCAAACAAAGCGTCATCGGTCGCAAAGCAGAATTAAAACGTCAGTTCCAACAGTTCAAGTAAAATATTTAGCTTTTAACGTCCCTCTAAAGAAAGTTGACAGGCAAAATTCAGCCTTGTGGTAAATTTTTTATCGGTGACGTTGCTTTGTTTACAAAAATGAAAATGAAAAGCTCTAAGCAAGATCAAACATTTGACACTTGCCAAGCAAACTTTTCAGAACTAAAACGAAAATTTAGGTGCAACAATAGGCACTAAAAACTGAAAGCCAGCCTTTAATAGGCACAACCAAGCCAATTTTACATGTAGTCTGTCGTGTCAAATTGAGCATCTGTCTAAAAGTAATGCCATTGAAAGAGTGCAGTGTAGGTTCATTTTCACTGTTCAAATGCATTGGTTGCAATTTTTTGCAGCATCAAATCTACCTTTTGCTTTGCGACGGGAAGGTTGCACATGACTTGATATTTTTACGTCAAGTTTGGCTCTGAATTTGAGACTGTCGCCAGTTCTTGACGCTGCTTTTCTAGTACATCCCATCTGGAAAAACACGCAAGTGCACATATACTCAACATCAATCACCAATAGCCTATTTAGGTCCACTGCAGGGGGAAGGCCTCTCCCATTAACCTCCAACAGCTCCTGTCCTGAGCCACCCCAGTCCGTTCTTTGCACCCAAATTTGTTTACTTCTCCTCTCCATCGAGTTACCTTGGTAATACTGGTTGTCATTTCATCTTATTACACGGCCAGCCCAAGTCGACTTTTTCTTAGGTAACTTTAACTATACATACTATCCTACACGCGAATTTGTTTCCCCATCCAAAGCCGCTCTTTTCCTGACCCTAAGCATTACTCCCAACGTTCTTCATTTCATGGCATATTGAGGCAACATTAGTTTTCTTTCTGGTTCTTAAAGCAAGCCGCCGTTTCTGCCCCATATCTTGTCACCGGCAGGACGCATTAGTGGTACTATGCACACTGCTTATGTAAATATTCTTCCACATGGCCCACCGACACAAGTGAGTGCATACATTTTGATGTTCCTGCATGACATCTTTCAGTTTTTGTACATTCTTCCCATTATGCATTGAAGCGTGATAGCATGTCTTTGGAAGTGAGAGTCCTTTTCTTTTTTGTTATCTCCTTGACTTCCTTTCTTTATTAAAAAAATTGGATAAACCACTTCTTTCAAATGCTTTAAGCCAAACTCATGTACAAGAAGTGGTGCTGTCCTGCAGGCCTTGAGGATGTTGATAGACACTGAAATTAACTATTAAACCATAGAAAAGTAGAAGTAAAAAAAAGCTGTCTTCAGCCTAGCTAAGAACTGAGTGTCACACAATTAGAATGCTAGCCTTGGTTTTTGATCATCGGCAATGCATCCTGTCAAGGCAAACCAGAATATTGCTGAATGACAGCTATATATTTTCCATGTATTTACCAACTCGATTAAATATGTAGACCCATGCCATATTGAGAAACAGTGTGTTATGGCTAAAGTTACTTATAAATATACATGCGCTTTAGTTTGTCGGGCTTTTTTGTATGGCTTGTTTGTTTCAGAAGAAGCTGACTTTAAAACACATGCCATGCAAAAAATTTAGCCGGATTTATTTGATGTAACCCAATATGAAAAGTTAAAATTATGTCCCCTTATTCATATGCTTCAAGTTACGTCTGATGTAACCTGACATTTACAGTAAAGAATTACTCCCATCTGACAGAACCAGAAATTGAATCCATTCGTTCAGTCGTATGCACCACAAATTGATAAAAATTTTGTTTCTTGTACAATGGTGCATTGAAATTCTTTCTCCCAAAATGTTCACAAGATGCAAATCCTCTGAAAACTTTGAAGGGCAGCTAGATTTGTTTTTTATGAGGACGTACGTGTATTGTTCACCTTTTACCCCTGCTGAAACCTGCAAGGGCCAGCAGTGTTGTAAACAAATGTATAAATAAGTAAATGTAAATGGAAGTTACGTTCAATTAAAGGTCAAGTAAGAAAATTTACGTCTGACGGAACCAAACTACAGTGACGCTTTATGTAATCTATGCAACTTTATTCGAAAACAACACTGTTGCCGCATACGACAAACCCACGCGACCTGATTATGGGGTTTAACGAGCCAACGCTACACAGGCGATGAGGCACACCGCAGTGGAAGGCTCTCGATTAATTTTGACCACCTGGGGATCTTTAACGCACACTAAAATCTCGAACACAGGCATTTTTGCATTTTGCCTCCATTAGAAAAGCGGCTGCCGCGGCCAGGAATCAAACCCACGTCCTTGGGCTCAGCTGCACAACGCCTTAGCCACCCACTGCGATGTAGTGTTTGCTTAAAATGTCAGAAGCACACTTGTCATCATCGTAAAGTACGTGTGAAGAAACCTTCAGGGCTGCCAGACCACGCACGTGACACTGCACGTGGTCCAGCATTCGCTGGAGCCCGCCAACATTATTCGATGACACCACTGAAGGGAGCGATCGAAGCTGTACCAGATGTTCCTGTACAATCCGGCGTGTCACCAAAGTGTCGCAATAGAATTTCCACGGCGTCTGGGTAACATCGGTTGCAGTCTGGCAATAAATGCAGCAGCGACCAAAGGTAATGAAACTTCTGTCTACTGTTCAGGCTGGGATTTTTGTGGATGGCTGCCTTAAAGGAGCCATGAAGAGAAAACACAAGTTTGGTTCATTCAAACGATTGCCTCGTTAGAATCATACTGACACCACTTTACATAAACTTCGCTCAAAAAGCTATGTAATTAGGAAAAAAGAGAATGGCCATGCGACTCACTAGCTCATTTTCCACAACAGAACCTATGATGTCATACCAGCCAGCTCTGGGATTGGTGGAGGCCGGCAAAAGCAAACGCAAATTAGGCAGAGCTTATAAGCTTGGTGAACGAGCTATTTGCGCTTAATTTTAGTGCACATTCTTTTTAAAGTAGTAATAATGGGTGGACAAACAGTGGAAGTTATGAAAGCACACAGAAGTACCGATGCGTACTGCTGTTGGTACTGTGCGCACTATGCTTGTTGTAGCTGCACAGGACTGCGAGGCTTGACGATACTGGCCGATTGACGCAAGCAACGGTGTCTTATGCGACCATATCTGTCAAGCGAGCACTATGTTTCACAAAACGATTCTTTTCTCCCTGAACAAAAACAAGCCCGGTTTAAATGCGGTCAAAAACAAACCAAAGGCAGAAAATGGCTTGCAACTGTATGATGGTGCCATCTAGGTTCAATAACCGGTAAACAAGGCTTCCCAATCGGCTGCAGAGACGTCGGCTCCTGTGATGTCATTGCAGACCACGAAAACGCACAATTTAGTGGGAAAATCAAAATTTTAACTTAATTTCTCAATGAATAAAGCATCGTTCACATCCGGACAAGCGCTGGGGCGCGATAAAACACGAAATCTTTCGAATCAAATAAACTTGTATTTGTCTTCATCACCAGCCTGTCTACGCCCACTGCAGGGCAAAGGCCTCTCTCATTATTCTCCAATTCCCCTGGTCCTGTGCCAACTGTGACCAATTTATCTCTGCAAACTTCTTGATCTCATCTGCCCATCTAACTTTGTCTTCGTATTTGTCTTCATGGCTCCTTTAAACTGCGTCCAAAAGCTGAGCCACTGGCACAACTCCCCACTAAATGTTTGGAGCTGCAGCATTGGGAGCTTCATGGAGCTTCCATGGAGATGACACTCGTCACTCTGAGAATACACTACAGAAGGTGCTGGGGCTGTCGATTCCGGCAGCCGTTGACCATTCCATAGCGATCTCTTGTTGTTGTAATATGTATTTATTAATCATTAATCCTAATTACACTCCGTTCTCTTCTTAGCCTTTAGCTAGCCCAGCATGCCTTCGGTGGCGTCATCGTACCTCATAATTACAGCAGACTCTCGATAGACGGAACCGAAAAAAATTTGTTCCGTTTAACAGGAGTTCCGTTTACTGAGATAGATGTGTAAAAGTGCACATTTGTGTGCGTACGCACTCTTCATACCACTTCATGGAACTCTAAGCACTAGGAGGTGAATGTAGCTGATAGTTTTTTAGAAAGCAAGAAAACTAAAAAAAGGTTTAGGCACAGCATTTACAAAGTTGATTTGACAACAATTAGTCGCTGTGCACTACAAAATGCATCAATTATCTTTGAGTCCTTGAAACTGCGTCTTCACGGAGGTTAGAGGCCTCAACTTCGCGAGTATTACGAGCCACCGAATGTAGAATACGGCAACGCGGTAATGAAGCGCGAATAGCACCACGATGGCACAAACAAGGCAGAAGGAGCTAAGCCCTGTAACCTGACCGCCTTGAATCGAGACCAAACGACTGGAACAAGAACTGCGATGTTGCATTCGTTGCGCTAATACGGCTGACCACTAATGAGATGAGGCTTACGAGACCAATGAGGTAAAAAAAAACATGGAAGAAAAACAAACAAAAACAAAACAGCCGGAAGCGTAGAAAGCTGATTCTCATCCCGATGGGTTTCATAAGAAGTTCCATTTCTAGTTCCGTTTACACGGTGGCGCGGAAATTTCAGTTCTGATTACCGAGAGTTTTTTTGCGTTATCTGAATACAAAACCAACCAACTTACAGGCGACTGTTCCGTTTAAGCGGCAATTCCGTTTAAGCGATTTCCGTTTATCGAGATTCTACTGCATGTCGAACTCGTCGTCAGGTAAACATTTTTTACCTCGGCATTCAGCTTGCTCAACTCATTGTTGTTGGACTGCAGCCACTCTATGAGTGAGCCTGAACTTTCCACATCAGGAGTATCCAACACCGTCTTTGCTTCATTTAAAAGCTTTGTGTTTTGTTGCTGACGAGCTGTTCTTTACTTTCAGCTAAAGCATTCTTCTTTCCGGATTATAACAATGCCTTCTCCACATTGTGGTCACCAACGTTGGTCCTACCGACTGGACACGATAGGCCGGTTCAGTATCCCCCGACTTCTTCCTTCTCGGCTTTCCAGGCACCATCCTCGACTTCCTTGTTCAGACTAAGGCTGCCCCCTTGGTCCGTCCTTCTCTTCATCTGGGTTATCTCTGTGTATCCGACAACTTAAAATGCAACAAGCGGCATGCCTGAACGAATCCTCAGTACCACATAGATTCATAACTTGGTCTGAGCTGACACCCCGGTATAACTAACGTTTTTGCGGTAGGTTTGAAGGCAATAGCTTGGAATCATAGGTTCATAAGCTAAGAACAAGCTATGTGCAATATGGTGAGAATAATGTGCCCAGGAAATCTGTGTTTAATAGCCACATTTGCCGCCTTACACATCACAGGCAGTTCAAACAAACATTAAAAATGGAAACTGAACGTCCTAAAATATTAGAAATAATTGGTGGCAGGACAAGTCCAGCTAAACAAAATCAATAAGTGACACAAAACAAACAGGTGCCCAAGATGTACTATCGGAGAGTAACACAAGAAAAAAGGCGGCCAACAATGTACACCCGTCCAATTTTTTACCAATATCACCGGAGCATCGACCGTTCGGTCGATCAGCGCCTCGTGATGGTGTGATACGGCAAACTCGGCGAAAGTGGCCGCATGCGCACTAAGCAAAGGCCGCTGCTGCCGTCATTTTTGCTAGGCTGTTCGAAGAGCAGACAGCTGCCCCATTTTTTGTTATTCGCTTATCACACTGCCTGCCATACTCGAAATTTTTCTTCAAGACCGGGCACGTGGCGCCAACAGAAACCAGAGTAATCAGCGATCAGAGTAATCAGAAACCAGACTTTCAGCTAACATAAAATAAAGTTGTTTTTGCGAGACTGGTTGCTTCACAAAATTCACACCCTTATGCACCAAACCAGTACTTTGCAATGGAGAGCTCCAGTCTAGGCATGCTCAGAGAACATGTAACTATGCAGTGGTACCCAATTATTTGATATGCATCAAAATTTTTTGTGCATGCCTCAACAAGTCTTTGGCTGTATGCTAGGGGCACATGGTGGACACTGTAAGAACTGATGTGAAAATTGTGAAAATGGTATCGGATGAGCAGCATTTAAGGGGTCATTTCAGCAGTTCTTTTCACTAAAAAATTCAATGACGAGAAGTGTAACAGTGTTAATGTGTCAGCATTCTTCGGCAAGTCGGCCCTTAATGAAAAAAAGGGCAGTACGTAATACATGCTATGTAAACACATAATCAGGCAAATTAACATGCGTAATTATGAGAGACTCGTACCTTCAGACCCGATAGGAATAAAAAGTGTGACGTAATGCACTAATTGGGCATTTAAAAAAGTCTTTGGAACCCCACATTTTGTTGTCACACTGCTTATATTTCCCCTTATTAGATGTCTTTCTAGCAATGCGTTTGTGCTTAGTGAAGCCGGTTTTACAGGGCTGGATTTAAATAGCTCAATTGGTATTTGTTTGCTAACGTATGAGACAAATACAGAGAAACTTAGTGGGTTGGCCTACATACAGGAAGCGCCGATTAATATTAGACAATACAGGTCCACTGTTGACATGTCGACCTTTTGGGTACAGCTTGAAGCACATCGGCAATGAAAGCAATACAGCTGTTCGTCATCTAGAACAGTCAACGTCACGCACGGCACCTGCCCACTGAATGCCTCTATCCCACAAAAAAAAAAGAAGCGTTCACAAAAGATAACAATGCTGCGCACCACTTTTTCAGGAGTTACGAAGCACAGCACGATATTTGGCTTTCCACAACTGCCGGTAAGAGGCTCACCCACCAACAGTTGCTTGACAGAGCTGGCACACTACATTCCAATTCCCGGACAGAAAGCAGGCAGCTTACCAGCAGTCAAATTACATGCCTGAAGCACCAGAAACTGGAACGACACAGCGGTTCCCACCGCAGCTGACCGCAGCCGAAAGCCTCGTAGCACGCATGTTAACGCAAGCCGCAGTTTCGCAAAAAGCTACTAATACATTGTTATTAGAAACTTCACGCAATTTAAAAGGGAAACAAAAGCATATTCAAAACTGGACAATTGTGCAATGTATTTGAATTAAACAAGTGTGCTTGCTACAATACGAAAAAGAGCGGCGCCGGCGTCGGCATTATCTTTTAATTTAGGAAGTACTACACGCTATTTTTCGTCTTAAAGGTATTGTTTTTTCGTCTTAAAGGTATTGTTAAAGGCATTATTCAACGTATTCAACTAGTGGGAACCTTGTACGCTTGATTAGCCTGAGATGATAAGCTTTGTTTGATGCCTGCAGAGAGGATACACGAACACAGTGCCACTCCGCCTTGGTCCGTAAGAAAACCATAAGGTATGCGGCGATGCGTTTGGGCATACGAAACATGCTCGCTCAGGCGTCGAGCACACCGTGATGCGTAAATAAAAAGCAAAAAAGAAGCGAACACATCAAGTCACGCAGTAAATCCTTTGACGATGAAATGGACGATCGCATGTTCGGAAAGTTGGCTGGGAATCTCGCACGGTTTCTCAGCATCTCACAATACAACGGCTTATGAAGCACACGGCACACTTTCATCACAGTCCACCACCCACACAACTCAGCGAGGGGTTATGTGGTAGCACAGCTGGCACAGCTCAGCGAAACTTTACGGCGCAGCAGCTACAGCATACACAGTGCACGACATTTTTCTTCACTTAGCGGATCGGCTAGACTAGAGCGTGACTGCGCAATGGATGCGGGCATGGATTCGAAAATTTTTCGGTGCCTAACGTAATCATCTCAAAAGCGCATATGTTCTCGTTTACAGTTTAGGAGTTCTACAGGTAAATCGTCAAATTTATTTGGGGCAGATGCTGCCACTGCCAAGCGTGCAGCGGATGTGACGGCGCCGCGCCGTCGACGTCAGAGATGTCAGCGGCCCCGAGGGCCACGCCCCCGTTGGAAAGTAGACGAAACGCAATAGCGCTGCCGGGTGCGCCTCTGGCTTTTAACCTACAACAGATAACGCTGGCTTCCGGGTATCGCACCCGCAGGGCAGGGAAAGCGACTCGCGGGGGTGGGGATGGTAAGAACGGGGAGGCTCACCAGATAACGCTGGCCTGCCTGCACCACGCGGGAGGGGTCGGCTGGGGTAGCCCAAGGAGGTTCGGGTAGCCACAGGCGGACAGCACCCGAGGAAGCCACAATCCGCCTTTTTCATTGCGGTGTGCTGCCACCTAGCGTGCCTAGCGGAAGTTGAAGCGGTAGGGTTCGCCGGCGTTTCCTCCGGCTGCGTTCTCGTTGTATGCACGGCAATCCCACATTACGGCGAGGAGCACCCGAAGTTTTTCTTCTGTGTTGGTGTTATAACGCCTTAAGATGACAGCCCCTGGTCATCACATAATACCAGGCGGCTTCTTATCACTGAATGAGAGCTGGCAGAGAAATCTCGGACAGATACGTGTGCCGTCCGAGCAGCAGAGCGAGCAGTACTTGGAGTCGTCTGGCATGAACTGCGATCTCCAGCTCAACAAAGGCCGGCAGTTCGCACACGGACACACGTACGATTGGTACACGCGATTCGCATGCGACTGATCGTTACGACTGTCACCACGACTAGTCGTACGCGTGAATTTGAGACACATGGCCCGATGCGCGCATGCGATGCGTCGTCGGCGTCGCTCCGCCCACTGTTTTTGCTCCATGGTCAACTACGACGATCGCTGAGCTGAATTTGTAGATTCTGCGCGTTTGTTCGCAAGAAATGGATAAAGCAAGCAATCGTGAAGCATTTTCTGCCTTCGGAAACAGTCCGCGCACACGCCGGCCGCGCTTGCCAGCTCGGCACACTCAGCGGCTCGAACCGGCGCAGACCACGGTAGCAACCGCGCTTGTCGCTGCTCTTCTGAATCAATCTGATCGCTAAAAAGAAGTTCCACATGCGAGAAAGTAGGTGTTAGTGTAGTGAAAAATTGTGCTAGGGATTGTTGTCAGGGCTTATTTTAAAAGCGGCGATCAGATATCTGCCGCGATGCAAGCCTACGCTGGCCGGTCGCCGCGGCGCGCACTGCGCGGTGCGCCGAGCGGCCGAGATGGCGATACCTGCGCGGAAGCATCGAAACAGGCTACGCAGATGTCTTGGTCACCGATCGCTCAAATGACAGTTATAGCTTAAACAAAGTTTCACATGCGAGAAAGGGGATGATAGTGCGGTGAAAAGTTGTGTTACGGATTGTCATTTGCAGTTGCACAGATAGCGGCGATCAAATATCCGCCGGGATGCTAAGCCTAAAGTTCCCATCACCGAGCCGACCCGAGCAACGCAAGCCACCGTAGCCGATCGCGGGCGGCCGACGGGAAGCGATAGAAGCCGACACCGTTCCCTTTTCGGCACTCTGAGTTACAGCGGAACGCAGCACAAGTTGTGGGCATTGTTCCGCGCACAACGAGCACACACAAAAAAAATCAAACGATGTAAATACAACCACGACCCCTTCCCACTTGTGCGGGAGCTGTGGGGAATGTCGACTGCTGCCCCTGCCGGAATGCTTAGGGACTTGGCCGCTAGGGGATTGCGCATGCGCAGTGCGGTTGTGAAAGAGGCGGATTCTTCCGTGTATCATGTTCTCGGTTCTTGGAGCTGGTGGCGTCTTCAAAGCAGCCCACGTCCTCATCCCAAGGTGCAAAGGCAGGGTCAAACAGCACCTCGCTCAATCCAAACGAATACATCCCCCCACCTCTCCCGACTACGCAAACTTTACGTAACCCGATACCCGAAGCTGTGCCCTAAGAGCAACCAACCAGCCACCCTCGCATACTGCAGCAGGGGGTGACAGCATTCGCAAACCCCCTCTAACCGAGCAGCCGTGGAGTGAAGCACTGTTTAGCGCCATACGACGAGCAGTGCCAAACAATCGCCAGAGCAGCCATCGGCGCCTGGAGACTGGAGCCCACAGACTAGGGGCATGCACCACGTCGTAAAAATCAACCAATAAAATAATTTCTCTCTCTCTCCCGCAAGAGAGATTAAAACGTGGAGCGTCTCTGGTTACGTCTCGTATTTCTTGAAGCACTCGCTGCAGCTCCCCGTTCTGAAAAATCAGCAACGGCGCCGAGCCAGAAAAACACTCTAAAAATGCAACACGCAAATTCATTTCAATACCCAGTTATGCCACATGAAAGCGCCACGTTACCTATATTCCCACCTATGCGCTGGATTTGCCCGTCTCTATTTCGACACTGCGAACGTTCTGTAGCGCCGAAGTTTAAAGTTTTCAATATTTTATATCATTTTTTTCTTTGTTAAAACCGCGTCCTCCGGAGCCGGAATGGAGTTAGCAAGTTACCACAGGCAGTTCTTTGAAATAAATAAGCGGAATACTTTTACTTCACAGTTTCTTTAACAGCGGTGTTAATATCAGCTCCAATATTATCCTCTAAATATGTACTTATTTTCTTTATTTAGTTGCACATAACATCAGGGCCGAAGAATCATAGGAAGGAGCGAGTTTAAATTCTTGAACAACTAGTAAGTACAGTGCAAGTCAAGAAGTCATACGGAAAGGAAGAATTGGGCAAGAACACAGCATAATAAGAAAAGAGTCGAAAAAGTCTTTACATGGCAGGTCAGTTGTACAAGAAGAAGCCAACATGGCCTCTACACAACATGTCAGTCAAAGACAAGGGAACATGTCCATTATTTATGCATAGCTATCGGAATGGCTTTCATTACTAATCAGAAAGCATCAATGTCTAAAATAGTCGCAGTTGCTGCCGAAAACCCGTTCCACGGGGGGAGAATAAGACAAGCAGAGTTATTTAGAACCATTTCTAGTCTTTTGATTAAACACACTTGGTCTCAGTCCCATAGAGCTGCTGCATATTCAGTTTTGGTTCTAATTTGTAAATGGCATCTGCTTGCGATTTGTAATTAGGAACAGCAAAAAAATAAGTTTATCTATTACTCTGGAGCATAAACCATGTCTGTAAGAATAAAAAGACTAATTTTTCACTGACTAGGACAAAACGCTTACAAAACATGTATGGGAACGGTTTCCCATTAAGATACTGCGGGCGTCTTGTTTGGTATAAGGAAAGGACGAAAAAAATAGACACACGAACGCCGAGGAAAAGAGAAAACCCGGACGAACGGAAAGAAAGACAAAATGTGCGAACACTCACGTATCGCATATTGTTTACTCGAAGGGGCACATGCTGAAAAATTATTTGTTATATACAGCACCACATTTATCGCCCAGATTAGACTTAGTCGAGGCATTTTTTTGCGTCTAACAATGTTTGTGAGGGCCAATTATTTTCCAAGACGCTGGTCGCATGCAAAACTGACTAAGCGAGGCACCAGTAGTAGGCGTTTCGGACAAAGCTAGGCAAAATGCATGAGGGGTGACAGCGGCACAAAGCATGGGCGCGCAAGAAGAGGAAAAATAGGAGAGGGTAGTCAAGTCGCAACGGACATGACGAATCGGCACTCAGGCTAATCACTCTGAGTAATTAGCTTAACGTTTTGAACAAAAGGTGCAACCGCCGCATCCCAGTGGGCGAATTGGACCGTGCATCCTGTTTATCTTCAGACACGAGGTTTCAAAATTAATTTAGCGGGACGGAGAACACCTACCACACCACGTAGGGTAGGAGGGAGAAGGGTTCTCTATTGTTGCCATCATCCGGGTGGAATGAAGAAAAATGCAAACCGCTTTCGCTGCCCCCCGGCCCTCTTTCTGTTTGGACACGTATTTATACGGCACGCGATGGGATGCGGGTTTGTCGAATCCGTTAGCTACGCGTTCATTTTAACCTTCTTTTTGATCTACTGAGTACACGGGAGGCACGTTTCTGCTTTTGCGTTTTTCCGGCCTTGTTAGTCTGAACTTGCTGCTGCTGTTTGAGGAGAAATTCTCGCGTTGTGCATTAGTGCGTAAACAAAATATCGAATACTTAATTGGCTCGCACATAGGACTGCATTATCAATTCGGGATGTCGAATATAAAGAAATGTAAGCGTAACAATTTTTATTTTATCGAGTAAGAACGTCGGAAAAAAAAAAAAAAAGGCGTATACTCCTGTTCATATGTTTCATACCGCATTTGGGGAAGTAGTATGTGGTGGAGAGTATAGATTCAGCAGACGAAGCAGGGCACTGAAGTTTGAATGCGGAAGCAATAAGTGCTCCATTGTGCGAAAAAATGGCGGTGTTCTCCGGTACAGAAAATTGCCGCGGCTATAAAAAGTAAAAAAAAAACATACAAATGATGGAATTTGGCCTAAAGTGGAAATATGGATTAAATTCAGTAAATCAAACCAATTAGTTGAAAAGAAAATTGTGCCCTCGGAGTTCATATGGGAGTCGTAACCGGGTGCACAGAGCTAGTGCCGAGGGCGTTACCACAGCGCTAAATCAGCACGTTGCCTTCCGCGCAGAAAGGGAGCCTAGCAAGTACGGCACTGACGTTATATAACGTGACAGGTGATCGTGACGGCACGTGAAGAGAACAGGAGCGTCCCAGCCGCGGAGAAAGCCGATCCTGGGGTAGTATAGTGCTGGCACTAAAGGAGAGCGACCTGCTTCTCGCCCTCTCGGTGTGATTGCAACGCGCATGTGCGTGTGTGTGATGGATCCTATAGCGTCTACTTCAACGGCACCAGCGGCATCATCGAAGTGCACACTCTTAAGTGCTTCTCTTAAATTTTTTTTATCCCCGCAGGGTTCCCTTTTCTTCCTTTGCTGTGAGGCTCTAAAAAAAAAATTAGGGACGATGCGGTGAACTAGCTTTTGCGATAAAGAGGTGGAAGATGGAATACACTACTTCGAAGCGACAACCGACATAATCATATGAAGATCGCACCTTTCCTGGATGCCGAGGGTTGGAGGCGCTGGAATGTTGGTGGCCAGAGCCTGGTCACCTCTCTAACGGCCTCATGGACCCGTTATGGGGCGGTTTGAGCTTACAGTAGCATGGACTAGCAGGCCGGAAAGTGTTCACAGAAGCCCGAATAGCACGTATGAACACCGTCATACGGCGGCTTGTATACGTGAAGGAGAGGCCCAGTAGCCTACCGGGACTCGGCCGCAGGGCATGCCATTTTTTAGGATGTTTCCGAACGGACTGCAGGCACAATGATGCCCGAGTAGAATGGCGCAGTGAAAGGACGTGCTCATCTGCTAACCCGAAGCAACCCTGCACGAGAAAGACCACAACACTTGCACAGCACCGGGGACAGCCGACTGGCCACGCGCGCGCAATATGAGCGTGTACGTAATAACGGGATACTTAACGGCCCAATTTCTCGACGCATGAAGACGTGTAGGAGCTTTAATTCTTGCCGGATTAAGCTGGAATTTTAGGCGAGTGTCCTAAAGCAAGCACGTAAAAGTCGGTTAAAAGATTTCGTGGCATTAGGAAGTCGACGGTGACGATTATCCTGTCACTTGTAAGTGCATGTAGTAAGTTAAAAAACAGATTTAGAGCACCTGGAATGCTCTCTAACTAAAGGGCCACAACGGCTTCTCTCTGCGCACATATCTGCTTGTATACGCGTCCGGCTTTTACGCGTAAGCATACGCGCTCTCATCTCGAAGATTCGCGCCGGAGGTTCTTATCGCGATTGTATTAACTATAGGTAGGTGAGCGGAGTTTCACAGTACGAGAGAACCAAGGGCGTGGCTAGGCAACGTCGTTCTGTCGCGGTGTAAAGACTCACAATCAAAGTCATAGAGGGTAAAATTTTGCAGAAACAAGAAAACGCGTTTCTACAGGTGACACCCAGCATAGTCGGTGTGTGGTGCCGCAGGCTTCGGAAGTGTGCGAAGAGCATTAATTTTCTACCCTGCATAGCAAAGCGGCGCTCCCCCCGCTCGAGCGCTACACTCTAAGAAGTACCCGTAGGAAGTCTTCACCACGATGCGCCGGAATGACCAATAGAAGTGGCCTAGTGTGGAAATTGTGTTTCCGAGCATTCAATTTAAATAAAAAAGGGTATCTGCGCAGGTACATTGCGCAATGCAAATTGCCATTCACGCCTTGCGTGTTGTCCCTGCTAACATGCCATTTTTTGGTCAAATCATGTGCTTCGTCATTCGCCTAATTTGCACACTTGGTCACTTCAATTGGTCATTATGGAGCGCCGGGGTGAGGACGACCTACGGGACTTCTTAGAGTGTACTGCTTACATTCCCTTTGTTAAGCTTGTACAAATTTCAGGAATGGGCGCATTTGTCCTAACCTTGGAGATTCGCGTCCCGCGCGCATGAAAGCGAAGAGAATACTTGGATAAACAAGGACTGTAAAAATTAGAGAAAATATACAGGCTCGAATGGCGAATTTACTTCGTAAAGCCGACCTCTATTCTTGTTTTTTTGTTCTGTGAGGCAGTACTTTTTTGGTATTCTGTTTTTGTGTCGCTTTTATCTCGTCGACGCCGTTTTTGAGTCGGGTTCATTTATTTATTATAGTTAGAACAGCTCCGACGTGCATTTTTAGTTATAAGAACTCGTACTTGTCGTTTTTGTACGTATCTTTCGGCCTAAATCTGCCTAAGGCTATCTGTGTGCTCAGCGATGTTGACATAGGTAAACCTTGTCACCAGTGGCAGTAGTTTGGAAAGGTCCCGCCCGTATATGCTTAACGAAGCCCTTTGTCATCGTGAAGTAATTCGCGACACGGCCGCAAAGGGAGCCTGATGTGACGGATCTGCGGAAAATTTTCTCGGGGCCGTGCACTGTACAGTTGTAAAGCGGGGACTACAGTGAGAGCGAAATTTCCCGACACTTACGATCCTTATTACTTCTGCGAAACTTTCTGAACGATTTGCTCATTCCCTACGTTGCGCCCATGTTAAAGTCCCCGGTCACGCTCAGAAGCTCTTGATATGCCTGCCTGCTTGCCTGCCTGCCTGCCAGTTGGAAAATATTTGTGGCAAAATAAAAGTTCGTAGCAGAGATCACCAGGGTTCTTTTAATTAGGAATACACATATTGTGCTGGTTTTTACGAGTGCAAACAAAAACAACGCGTAAAAACGACGTGGAAGACAGGTGAGCTAAAACCAAACACTGAAACAAAAGATGTCGGCTCGAGCTGCTGCAAGCACAACAGAAGCAAAACGGACAGAAGGCACGCAAGCAGTGAGAACGCGAGAAAATTGAATTGAGTTGAGGAAACCTCCATTGTATTCATCACGTGGGGAGTGAGAGGGGAGGGGAAGAAACTGCGAGGTGTGAAGGGGAAAGAGGAGAGGGAGCAGAAGCGGCAGAAGACTACCCCTTCGACTACATCTGGAGCGACGCAAGTGTATACGCGAACCCGCCGTGGTGGCTCAGTGGCTCTGTGCCTAAGGCTGCTGAGCTCAAGAATGCGGGTTCGAGACTGGCCGCGGTGAATGCGTTTCAGGTGGAGGAGAAAAGGCAGAACGCCTGTCTGTCGCGATTTCTGTGCTCGTTAAAGATCCTCAGGTGATCAAAATTAACCCGGAGCTCCCCACTACGGCGGGCCTTATAGTCCAGGTGTCGCTTCGGCGCGTAAAGCCCCTGAATTTTCGTTTTTTTTAAAGCATATACGGGAGCAATTTTTGTCGTAGCTTTTTGGTCGATCCACGGCGTGAATTGGTACAATTAGTATTTAAGTCTTTGTAGTGTGCCTGCGGCTGCCCCGCCCCACGTCGGAAACCCCCAACAGCAAAGATAGATAGGTCCCCGACTCGAACCCTACCCAGGCCCCACACGACAGCAACGTCGCCTAGGGGGGCCTGACAAGCAACAAACGGGACACCTGAACAGGGGGACCCCACCGGCATCAAGTAAAAAAATTATGCACCCCTCCGTTTTACTACGACGATGGTTGAACGCGAAGCTTTCTCGTGAGGGATTCCTTGTTTGTCGCCTGAGTTTGGACTTTGAAAAAGGATGGAGTTGAAGATGCCCCAGAGGCAGCGGTAGCTTGGGTCGGCCTCCGAGCTGACGCATAGCTCGGCCCAGCGCTGCCGGCTCAGGCGGTTGGCGTGACGGCGGCAAGTCGCGTCCCCGCACCGGTACTTTGACTCGCAGATGGTTTTGACTTTGACTCGTTGAACTATGACTTTGACTCGCACGCAGGTTGGTCTTTTGATCGCAGTGGCTTTGACATTGACCCTTGCCCATTTCATTTCGCACGCAGAAAGCTTCGCGTTCAACCATCGTCGTCGTTAGACGGACGGGTGCATGATTTCTGTCTAATTTAGCACGTTCATGCACCCTTCTCCAAATCCAAACGGCTTTGGCCGTGTCGGAATACCGCAATCGGATAGACATCGGTTTTATAACATAAGGCACCCAAATTCGATTCCGGCCACTGGAAGCGTTTTTAAAGCGAAGCCTTCTCTGTCTCACCGATGGCGTATGTCGCGTCGAAAACGCGCTGCAGAAAAGCCAACTTCCTCTGACGACGATGATTACCTAGAAAAAAAAAAAAAAACGCTTACAGTGGCAGGAATCGAACTCGGGTCATTCACGTTATGAAACTGACGTCTATCCGAGCGCGCCATTCCGACACTTTTCTTTTCCGTTATTACATGGGAGAATACGCTCAGACGTCACGGCCGAAGCCGTTTTGGTTTGGAGAGGGGTGCATGGACCTGCAAAATTACACGGGAAAATCATGCACCCCTCCGTCTAACAACGACGACGGTTGAACGCGAAGCTTTCTGGTGAGGGATTCCTTGGTTGTCGTCTGAGTTTGGCCTTTGACTCGCACACAGTTTCGACTTTGACTCGTTGAGCTTTGACTTTAACTCGCACTTTAATTTTGACATTTCCCTCTTTAATTCCGCACGAAGAAAACTTCGCGTTCAGCCATCGTCGTCGTTAGACGGAGGGCTGCCTGATTTTTCTGTCTAATTTTGCACGTCCGTCCATCCCTATCCAAATGACACAATGGGATAGACCTCGGCTACATAACGCGAGGGACACAGGTTCAATTCCGACCACAGGAAGCGTTCTTTGTTTTTGCTTTTTTGATTTCACCCATGTTAGTCCTCATCATTTTCAGAGTTAGCTGGTTGTCCTGCAGTGCGTTTTCGATGCGACGTACGCCATTCATGAGACATCGAAAGCTTCGCTTTACAATAAAGCAATTCATTCATTCATTCATTCATTCATCCATTCAATCAATCAATCATTCACTCCAACGTACAATTGTCGCTGTAATATATATATATATATATATATATATATATATATATATATATATATATATATATATATATACAGCGGTTGTAGAATACCACCCTGCAGTGATTTAGCAGGTTACATGAATTGAGCTACCCAGTGCAGTTACAGAAAAGATTTCTATAATTCCCTTTAGTGTCCCTTTGAAGGGACGTTGCAGGGAATTTGTCTGGCTCTTATTTGAAGCTGCATTCTTTACTTACACCCATGTCATCATTTTACTCAGTGTCATCATTTTATTCCTGGAGCAAAACAGCTACAGGACCTCAGCTTGTTTTAAAAATCTCTGAAAAAGAGAAAACTCCAGGCGCGCTGGTGGCCACGTCTCGAATCGCTACACTGGCGTCACCCTGGTTTGGAGTGTGATTCCATGCCAACAAGTCTTAAAATTTGGGATCTTTCACTGGTCTAATGGTCTATAACGACGTCTTGTTTAAACTCGATTAAGGATAAGGACGTCCGCAGTTCGTATAAGTTCAGCCCTGCACACAAACAAGTTTGTCCCCACAGCCGACCTTAGCGAATTGGTGGGGAGCGATACGCGAAGGAAACTGAACAATTGAGCACACTTGTTTTATTTAAAAAAATTCTCGTACGCCAGTCGATATAAATTTCAACGCGGCCTGTACAGTCTACATAAAAAACCCGGGCCATCTCCACTAACGTGAAACCTGGGGAGGGGCGTAGCATGCAGTGTATAAGTGTATTCTTGGCGCCTTGGCGTTTTTGCCCACGGAGATGAAACCATTGAGGGTTAGAGGTATACTGCTTTGCTGTAAAAGTCTCGTGTCTTTGAAGCACGAAGCGTCTTAACTCGAGGTGTTGGAAAACGAGTGTCCAGGTGTTTTAGTACCGTGACTACATGAAACGACAACGACGACAGGAGGCGCCGACAGCCCGAGCCCCTAAGGGACTTCGCCCCCAAAACTCACTCTTTAGAACTCACTTCAGGGCCCATTAAAGGCTTTCCTTATTACAAAGCACGTTCTTTTAGCGTCTGCGTTCACCATAAATGTTCTACTACTAAAGCCCGTTCTACATGGTGCGAATTTCGCCTGCGAATTCGCAGCTGCGGCGCCGCTCGTGCGGCAAAACGATCTATTCTCGTTGTTGTGTCAAATTTCCAAATGTTTGGAGCAGTTGAACATCTCCTGTGAACGCCGCTTGGCATTTGGAAATTTGTCGCAGCAGTGAAAATGGGAAAAATAGATCGTTTTGGCGGGAAGGAGGGAGTAGGTAGCGTTTCCTTGCCGCAGGCGCTCCTGCGTTTTAGTCTGTTCAAATATGGCGCCGGGGAAGGTGTACCTGCAGGCTCCTCCTGCATCCGAGACGTGATGCACGTGAATACTGTAGTGCGGCTTTCCTCGGTGGGCAAACGTCACCAACTGACGCGTCAGGTATAAAGCTAGAGCCGGTGGGGGGAAGCAGGGTTTTTTGCTACCTATCTGTTGGTGCCCATTCACTGGGTATTGCCAATGTTAAACAGTGCAGACTAGAGCACAAACAAGGGAACAACTTGTGCTCATTACCAGGACAAAGAGGCGCCGCAAAACCGAGCGACCAGAGGGGAACAAAAAAGGCCTGCCTTCGCAGAAGATTTTGAACGGCATGCGCACACAAAACAGCTCCATCACTCTGTCAGAATGCGGAAGCGTGCATGCTTCTTTAGATGTGTTTTCTTTTTCCTTTCCTGGCGCTTCCACGCTCTCCCTGCGCGTGTAATGACAGTGGGACCCGCTGTGGCGCAGGAGTACTGCACAGGCGGTTGCGCGCCTTGGAGAGATGAGGCGGGCCGCGGAGACCTTCGGCGCCCTCCCAGATGGCGGAGGCGGGAGCCGCAGTCTGCTGCTGCACAGGAATAGGAAATATGCCAGCGTCCCGAGTGAAACATTGTCGCCAGACTGATGGAAGTGGCGAGCCCAGCGCGTTCCCAGTATACGTGCCGGCCCAGCACGGTAATTAGCCTCGTCGCGCGTTGATTAATATCCGACGCAGCTCCAATTAGCAAAAGTGCGCTCGGTGGCGGCCGGCCGTGCTCGGTGACGCGCTGTGTGCGGTGGCCCCCTCTCCCCCCCGGAGCCCGAAAAACAACGCGCGGGGGCCCCGGCGTGCACGCGGGTATCACCGGCTCGTAACAGCGCTCCGCGGGACGTTCAATGTTACTGGGTCGCACGTTGGTCCACCCGGCCGCTGGCGGAGATAAATGGACGCGGTTCAAGCCGCTGCTGTCACGGAACTACCTGGACGACGCGTGTACGGCGCCACCGAGGCGCTCGCTTCACGCAGGCCGGCAGCACACTTTAAGCGGCGCCCCGAAACTCGGTGCCGGCAGCCAGCCCCGTGCTCGTGCGTGGCCAAATCACGAGGAAAGGAGGAGCTCGTCTCATTTCATCCATCTAGCGCACGCAGCAGATGACACAGATCGTGCATTAGGTGTATGACACCCAAGGCGCTTCTCTTTGTTGCCGCGGGAACCCTCGCGGAAGCAATTTATGGCCCTGCCGAGTATCGTCCAGCGACGAAGTAAGCCACTGGGAGCGAGCAAGGGACCGAGAGGGAGAAATTAAAAAGAGCTCTTTTGCAACGGAGTGAGGGATGGTGCGGACAGGGGACGTCCCGCAAAGCTGCACCTCCGCAATGATGAAACGCATTTGAGTAAAGCGCTAGCCATTTAACGTTTTTCCGTCAATGTGTGGTTGAGCAAGGGCCTAGTTGTTCTGACGTCTCGAAAGTCGATGAAGGGAATGGAATTTCTATTTCACAATCGTCATCACATTGTTTAGATTGCCCGTATTTATTTAAAGGACTACTGATACGAAATTTCGAAGGAGGAAGAAACTTAAAGCGCCGATAATGTCAATAATGTTCCTGCGCATCTCTCAGGTAGTGTAAACTGTAGCTGCTTCGTATACAGTAAATGAATTTTATTCTTTGCACGGACAAGAAGGCCAAGATGCTTCCGTCATAAGCACTGGCATGACGTGACGAAAGCTAGGCAGCAGAACTGTTGACACTGCAGACCGCGCGCACAAGGCGCGTCAAGGCGCATGGGCTGGCCCATATATAAAGGCACACGCCTATGGCGATTTCAAAGCGTTTGAAGCAGCCACGTCCGCTCGCCTACAGGGGTTTGAGCTAGTCACCACGGCGGTTATTCGATATGCGCTTTCACCAGCGCCACGGAAGAACAAAAATCATAGCACAATTTCAAACCGTATTATCCCCTCTTTCACTGCATGAGTTAACTTCTTTTGCAAGATTTATATTCCTGGGAGCAATGACGGCCTGCAGATAGAGCTACCTCCTGCAGCGCCGCTTCACGGCTACCTCCAGTGCCATGTTGCCGTAGTCGCGCCGGTGCGGGCGAACACCGGGTGCGCCTGCACCGGCGCGTGATGTCAGTGATGTCACTGTAGTGTGTCGTCATGGTAACCGCCCTGTCCACCCTGGCGATTGTGTTGTTGAAACTACAGCTGGTGCGACTAAAAGACAATTAGTCGGACATACATTGCGTCATTAATTGATTATTGGGCCGAATAAAAAAAAAACTGGCAAAGCTTGCACTAAGTCGCGCAAGGTTTGAACCATAGCGAAGCTGTAGGATTTCTCTATAACGTGAGCACTGAGAGCGGAGTGGATCAGGGAACAAACGCGCGTTAAGGACATATTAGTAGAAATTAAGATGAAGAAATAGACGTGGGCACGGCATGTAATGCGAAGGCAAGATAACCGTTGGTCATTAATAGAGTGAATCCGCAGAGAAGGCAAGCGTGGCAGAGGGCGGCAGAAAGTTAGATGGGCAGATGAGATCAAGAAGTTTGCGGGGATAAATTGGTCGCAGTTAGCACAGGACCGGGATAATTGGGCGTAGATAGGCTGGTGGTGGTGGTGATGATAATGATGATGATGATGAGCACTCAAGGACACGTCACCACGCACTTGTACAAACTTGAAATTGTTTTATTTACATGTTCCGTCACCGCTTTGCACTGTGCTATACTAGTAGTCATCTTCATATCCATCGAAATCGTTGTGTTCCTCATTCCAAGCCTTACATGCGTGGTAGCATTTGACGACAGCTGGGACACAGCGTGCTCATTCATGACGCATGCACGACGTTCCTGGAGTCGCGTCGAGGTTCCGCGGAGCCGGTATTGCACCAGCTGTGGCGTTGTTGGTTGCTAGGCAACGCGAGGCGCTCCTCGAGGTTTTCGCCAGTTGGTTTTTTTTTTTTTTTTTTTTTTTTGCTAAAACCGCTGTGCGTGCCGGGGACGCTCAGTGGTCGCCGCGAGGCATGCTCTCACGAGCGCTCGGAATTTTCAAGGTATTTTTGACGCTTTACTCCACACACATCACGTCCAGCTACAACTGCTCAGCTGTCCAAAACACGCTTCACAAAAGTTTTATGCCAGTGACCGGCAGCCTAATTTCTAAATTTCCGTGGAATCAATGGTAGCCTATTTGATCTGGAAAGATCATGATAAAAGAGAATAAAGACACCGAGCAATTCTGGTGTGGGAACATTGTTTCTGTTCCAAGAACAAGAAGTAAGGCGTGCAGCAGTCTGGCGGCATGATGTTGGGAGAATTCGTGCTGATAATTTTCTCTAGCACAGCTGTGCTCATTTTTTTTAGTGTAGAGATTGTTGCTGCAACTGCACCAATACTCCTGATTTTCAGTTTTGACGGAACGCGGAGCCAGAAGGTGCAGGGAAGCATTCGTGGCGATTTGGACGACTAACAATGCGGACGGAACTCATTAGACGCTGTATGCACGTGGGGACAGTTCATATTAAAAAATGGGCTCAGGTACATATATGGAGACAAATATTTAACAAATCAGCCTAGCCGTAATGCACTGAGCATTAAACGCTCCCAACGTGACGCAGTGACGCAATGGCTGAGGCGTTCTGGTGGTGCTAAGCACGAGGGCACTGGGTCGAACCCCGGCCCCGGCGGCCGTTTTTCTCATGTATGTGAAAAACAAAAGCTTCCTTATGTACCATATTTCTGTTCTTGCTAAGGAATCCCAGGAAGTCGCAATTATCAATAGTTGTTCGCTACGGCAAGAATCATAGCCCAGGTTTAGCTTTGGCTTGTCAGCCTCCACTTTGAATGGCATTTTTTAAACGCGCTCAAGTCCCACTGTCTAACGTAAAGATATGCATTCTTCTCGGCTGTGCAGTGTGTTGTTCAGATCTGTGTTCAGTTCCGCACCCACCTCCTACCTCCGTGAGAGGGAGGGCGTGAAGGAGACCGGCCGCATTATCCGCAGACCAGCAGAGGGGGCGAATCGCGTCGACGAGCATTCAGATTTTCCAGCGTCGTTTGTCTTGGCGAGTGGTTGTGTTTTCTCGCCGCGTCCGAACGCACTGTCAAAACCAGCGAGCCGGGCGTCCCGCGGGGGCCGCGGTCGGCCCGAGGCATCGGCGGCGCTGTTGTGCCGACCCGCTAAGCTGCTGGCAGCTGATGGACTGGCGCCTCACTCGGACTCCGGTGACCGGCCGTCCGCGGCTTTCCTGGCGCTTGTTTCCTTGTCACGGGTGCCCACTTGGACGCCTGATTTGGAAAGTGGCTCCCCATGGGAGTCGAGCGCCGCTGCTGCCGGCCACCTGATTGGCCTCGTGTTAGGACTCCGGCGTTCGGTATGCGGGGAGAGCGGAAGTCTCGGACCGGCCGCCTGACGGACACCGTGACGTCCCGGCGGCAAACAAGAGCAAAGGGCCCCCTCTCAGCGCCTGTCTCCTCAGCGCCTTCTGCTTGTCTGCGCTTGCTGTTTGCGGTTGCGCGGGCCCGACTGGCCGACAGCGCGCAAGGCTACGCGGCCGGGGAGGACCTTCGCTGTCGTCTGGACACGCTCTCTCTGCACGTGTATGTTTACCGTTGCCGAAAGGAGGGGGGGAGTCAATCCAGACGGCACTCAAGGATTGCGTGCGACACAGAAGCACTCCGTTAACGCTCGTTTCTGGGTATCTGGGAGTGACTAGGAAGTGCAGTACGAAAACAAATGCTTGTCCAAATAGCGAATGCGGCAATACTTAAAAACTTTAGGGTTAGCGAATATTACCCGATTGCGTGTATTTTTTGTGTGTGTATAATGTAATGTACTATAGGTCGGGCTGCAACAAAAATCTTCTGTTACGAACTGCTTTCTTAGCTTTGTACATAATGAAAATACACTATTCACCCTCCTGTCGAATAAAATTTAGTGCGACATGGGCATAACACCTCCGGTAGCCTTTCAAGAGGAATATTTGTTCGACATAAGAGGAGAAGCCGTCATTAGGAGTGTGAAGACTTGCACTAAGTCGTGTGTACGGCGGCGAGCTTGCTGACAGTGAAAGCTGGCGTTGTGCCCCATCGTATATATTTATTGCTAGCCAAGCAGCGGGCACATAAGAGAATGGGAACGACATGCGTGTGTGGCGGCACGCTGTACAACACCTCATCGCTGGAGGTGTGGAAGAGGAGTTCGAGTCATTGCTGTTTATATGCAGAGCCAACCATTACATATTGTAGGGCGCCCGCTACAACTGTCGTAAATTTCTATAGAAGCGCTTGCTATGTGCGCCTTTATTCGGCGAACCCGATGCCAGCGAGCCATAGCTACACAAAATGATGATGAACATGTACAAGTGAAGTGGACGAAGTTAGGGGAAACTTGTAGAGAGGTGATGATAATGTCTTTTCTTAAAGGGAACTGCGCAAGTGCGCGGTCGGTGCGCATAGTTATAGAGCTTGGTATATATATATATATATATATATATATATATATATATATATATATATATATATATATATATATATATATATATATATATATATATATATATAGACAGAATAAGGGTTGGCAGTCAAGAAAACCTCGGAAAGCAAAGGGGATAATGCGGTAGGTCATAGAGACAGATGAAGCATTATTTGAGTCAGACAGAAAGTGGTGAAAAAATGCTCGCCGGGTGGGATCCGAACCCACGACCTCCAGAATACGCGTCTGGAGCGATGACCACTGCGCTACCGGCGGGGCTGCTTGCCCACCACTTGCTCGGGTATTTATGTTTAGGTATTTTTGTTTCCTGCACTTGGGGGTGGTAGCCAGCAGCACTCGGACTACTCGGGGTGAAGGGGACCTTCTTTTTAACCCCCGGACGCTTTTATAGGTGCGGAAGGTGTGCTACAGTGCACCCTTGTTAAGAAAATACGACAGCGTATTGGGGAGAGGAAACAGGGAAGTAGAGAGCACTGTAGAGGGCGCGTTCTCTTTCTCTGTCACCCGCGAGCAGTGGGTATTAGAGAATAGGATACTACGGGAACTTCAAAATGGGTTTAGAAAAGAAGAATAGATGACAACTTCTTTGTAATAAGCCAATCCATAGAGGTGGCAAAGATGCAAAATCCCCTCTTTGGTCGGTTTTGGAATATCCTGGGATGTCCTGGAGGACGAGGGAGGGGGTGGGGGCAGATTTTAATTTACTGAGGGAACTATACCGGGAGAACCAGGGGCAAATAGTGTGGGAGGGGGTAACATACAATAGGCCTGTATACACTAATGGTTGAAAACAAGGATGTCTTCTTTCTCCACTGGTGTTCATGATCTCCATGACGGGGTTACAGGGCAGTAGGATGGGATTCGACTTGTCATACATGGAAACCGGACAGGTAAACTGGTTCCAGGATTATGCATGCAAACGACATAGTGTTGATGGTAGACAACAGGATAGGTATGCAGGGCCTGATGGACATATGCCTGGAAGAAGCGACGCACCTAGGGCTATCCTCATTTTTTCAAATAATTTTTCACATCACCTCTGGTAAAAGGCAGGGCGCTACATGTTGAATTTGAATGAGCGGTTGCTGCTAAGTTTTGCCGAATACAGGCGGCGTTGACTGAAGGAACACTAACGCTGGTATTCTCCGTCCTTCCTCCACTCCAGCCTCCAGTGGAGGAGACCCTTGAAATCGATTTCCCCATGCATAAGCATTGCTGAATCCTACCTTCATCCAAACGGAGGGAGAAAATGGAGGGGAGGAGGGACTCATAATATAGCTTAAATCTGGCTCATACACTGCCTGGAAAAAAATTCAGAGGGGGTTAGAACCAGGGTTGCTAGGTCTGGCGATTTGTAGCCAAACTGGCGACTTTTCGTAACCCATGGCTACGAAAATTTCAATTGGGTGACTTGGCTACTTTCTGGCTTCTTTTGAACATTGGTGATTTTTTATATTTTCTAGCCCTTCCGACACCCCACTTTCCCCCAAAAGGGTCTTATATGACCTTTCAGGGCATTTCATCCGTCGAGGCAAACTGGACAAACAGAACGGAAGAAACTTCTAGGCAGTTGACGCTGATCTGGCACAGTCCCAAGGAATCAATCACTCAAACACACCACCGTACAGCTCCACTTACCGGCACAAAGCGAAATTGGCCTGGCTCTATTTTATCCGGCGTCAAAGCCTTCAAGTAAAGCCGTCGATTTAAAGGGACACTGAAGTGAATTCGTCAAGCTCCCGGTTTTGCTTGCACTGCGTATACTGGCTCAAATTACCACACTTTTCGTCGTTTATCCGGTTGATAAGTCGGTAATTATTTTATAAAGCGGGAAAGAAGAAAAACTACCATGCGCGGTCTGTGGCGGCCGCAAAAACTAAAGGCTGTGACGACAGGAGGAGATGCACCTTGATTGGACGATGTCCAAGGTTAGCATTCAAACAAATTTCGGTTTCGTTTCTGTAAAACAACATGCTTGACATCCGACGGCATCGTAGGATGGGCATTCTCGATATCTCAGTAATCGTCGTACCGCGCTTCTGCCATGTCGGCGGTAAAATGCCTATAGGATAAGCCTCCCAGGACGGCTTGGAATAGCAGCAATCACTAGCCGAGGCCTACGCTGTGGATGAACTCCCTCCACGTCCCCGCTGACGCTCAAATGCCATGCGCTTTTCCCGCATATTCGCAGCTTGCCTCACTCATGCCTGTATCGTAAAAAGCGTGTTCGCACCAGGCCAAGGGTGTGCTGATTCTGTCTTGTGCCCACTGCCCTCAAGTAGTCGGTGCTTGTGGCAACAGCACGCCAACGAGAACTCGCTAGCGTGTCAGTCTGCGCGCGCTCTGGGAACTCGCTCGGGGTGCAGTGAACGTGTATACGGCCCAACAATGGTGAACTCAGTTTAGAAAACATCGGCCACAAACGAAAAAATCAACTTACAAAAAAAAAGCATGTACCCTCAGGGATTCCAACTTGCGACTTGCAAAACAATAATCCATAGCGCCTCAGACCACTCGGGCACGAGCCAGCGCTGGCGAGGTTGGATTTATAAGGTGTATAATGTATACAGCCAGTACTTTTATATACTTTATATCGTTTTAGCATTTCGAGTACCTTAGGTGACTATTTGTTGTATAGCGCTCGTGCAGTAAGCGTCACCCAAACTTCCACAATATCTCACGTCTAGCAATTGCATTTCTTAGACGGAAAAGCGTTCGCAGATGCGTGGTCGTGCTGCTGACCGCTGTGCTTGTTCACCCAGCGCAAAAAAGTGCTTCCTGCTCCCTAGTTTTATGCTGTGCGGTAAAAGTTTCAGTTGATTTTATTTCCTTAGTACCTGTATAGTAACGTATATACGTGAAATCACCAAAACGACTTGGCCTGCGCCCATATGCAAGAGAAAGTGTTTATTTGTTTGAAAAAACTGAACGAGGGCATCGATGTCGGCTGCATTTCCTTTAAGAAATATCCTCAATTTCTCCCTTCGTGCGAAATTTTAGCAAAATCAATGTGACCGTTTCTTCAGAAACATTTTTAAAAGTCTCATTAATTGCCGCAACCCCCTGTTTTTAAATACTGTATATTAGTGCCGGTGTACGCGTGTTTCTGTGTCGGTGTTGGTTTATGTGCACTTATCGCTTCTGCGTTCACATTTTGAGCCTTATTACCCATTGTTTCGAAAGACTGCTTGACGCGGGAACGTTTCTTTCTTCCGGCGGAATACAACCTCAAAACATGAGGCAACAACCTGGAAAAGACGTCTGGTAAATGAAGGTCAGTGAAGGCAAGCGCCCCGCGTGTATCCTCTGGTCTCTTCGTCCTTGCCCGTGATCGCGCTTTGTTCTCGCTTCCGAGCCGTACCAACGAGCCCGAACCCGCAGTTTTGCGAGAAACAAGCGACAAAGCGTTCTCTCGGAGACTCAACGCATACAGGTTGCTGCATTCTTTCTATTTTCCTCGCGTTTAGAGTCACAGGGGAGCGGGAAGAATCAAATGCGAGAACGGTCGGAATCGCCGAGGGCGTGCGCGGCCGCGGTATGTCCCAGCAGGTCTGGCAGCAGCGTCGAATCGCCTGTTTTCCTAAACTGATCAGGCGTTCAAACTGCGCCGCGGGCGCGCTCCGGCCGAACGTTCTCCGCTCGCATGCGAAAGCGCGGCGCGCCCGTGCAGCCCGGGGCCATAAAGGATCCCCACGGTATGACGTGTGCCAGTTCGGCCATAAATTCGGGGCTCTAGACTCGTCGGCGGCCATTCCATCACAAATTTGTGAACTTGTGCTTTTCGTCTGGGCGGCTGTCCCGGCGGCTTGCTTAACGCGTCGAATGACGGAAAGCGGCCATTTTGACTCTCCGGAGGTGTTGATTACAGCGGCAGCCCAGCAGCGGTGCGTCACATAACTCTGGCACACGCCGCATGGTGGCGCGCGTGAGTCACGGCTGATTGGACGTCGCCGTAATGCTCACAGCGCTGCCATTGGCCGAGCGGCTGCAGTGCGCAAGGTCGTTGGTTTTATGGTGATGACGATCTCGCGGATTGCCGTGCGGGGGGGCCTAATGCTTGATGAGGCCATCGCACTAAATCAAAGAGCTGACTGGCGCCGCCGAAGGGAAATAACGGAAGAAGACGAAGAGGGGGAGGCCTGCCGCCGGGAGCCGTATAAATAACGCGATAAGAAGAAAAGCGGGAAAAGCGCACGTAACGTTTTGCGAGAGAAATGGCACCGCTCGGACACGTAAGCTCGGGTAATGTGGCGCAGGTTAGGCGCGCTTTATTCGCGCTCTCTCCGACCGCCGCGGGCTCCGGTGGGCGCGGACCCGGGCTGCTGCGCGTGTCGTGTGCTCCCCCGCCGCCAACCCGATCGCGCCTGATTTATGCCGCGGCGCGACGGCGCCCCTTCTCCCGCCGGTCACCTGCGTGCCGCTCGTCTTTGCGCGCCCATCACGCCTGCAGCCGGCGTCATGGGCGCCCAGAAGCGAACGCACTTAATAAAGGAATTGCCAAAAACACGGCCTTTGTGGAGCGGCCAAATACAACATGCGCAAATCACGAAACTTGCCCACAGGTTGCTTTCGGTTGTATGGATATGGAGCCTTCGGTATAAGTTGTGGTGAAAGAGGGAAGAGAAATAACAATCCGCTGCGCAAGCAACAAGGAGGAGTTAGATTTTATATGGCTAATATTTTGTGGCTACACCGGCAATTATGTTCCACTGCAACTTCAATTCGGTATAACTGCACTGAAACGGGTCCTGAAAAGCAGTATACATTTTTTTTTTTTTTCAGAGAGGGAGTTCTTCCGATCAAAATATATGGCACGTGGGTAGATGACGAGGAGACACGAGATCCCCATGCGAAGTGAACAGCTGAAAAAAAAAAAAAAAAATCTGGCTACCATTTGTTCTAAACGATGGTCATGGAGTTGCCCGAGCAGTTGGGAAATAAGTAGTAGGGTAACAGGAATAAGAGCTTATGGCTAGCCAAGTTGCCAAAGCGCAACATATTCCCCTGTCACGCATCCGTAACCTTATCAATTTAAGGAAAGGAAGCGTGCATAATTGATTATGTTTACGCCGAGAACGTTCGAGGAACTGGACACGCGCAATACCGACTCCGCTAACGGGAGTCTATGCAACTGTCTTTCCCCTTTCATACGACTGGCTGGTATCGGCCCTGCTGCCACATACTGGCATTTTTGGCGCTTCACCGCTGACACTGCCACATCCAAATGAGGAGCATGTACTAACGCTGCTTATGTGGTCAATGGCGGCGCCATTTATCACACCGCTCGTCCTCGTCCTCCACACCTCTTATCACAATGCAACCGGGAGAAAGGGCCCTATGGAGGAGGCCATCTCATTCAGAAACTTGTTTTGCTCCGTTCTGCGGTTGTCTTCCGCGCAGCCTATTCACAGCAGGTAAAGAGTTGGTTCATTGAAATGACAAGCACTCGTTCTCTTCCCCTTCTTCCCCCGTCATCAGCGCGTGGAGGGCGGTCCTCGGCGGCAGCGGCGGCAGCAGCAGCAGCAGCAGCAGCAGGGGCAGCCGGAAGAGTGGCGTCGTGCGAACGGGAGCGGTGGCCGCCGGTGGCCCGCGGGACCACACGGAGGCCAGCGTCGACAGGGTTGCCAGCGCTGGCAGATCACTCCTCCAAGTGGGCTTAAAGTGCGCCGGCAGTTTCCGTGCGCAATTAAAAAGGCTCCCGAGTTCCGCGTATGATGGATGCGCCCCAGTGCGCAGCTCTAATGGAAACGGCGTCTTGAGTTACACACAGACAGAACTCATTGACCACTTCCTGCTTTTGCGGAGCCAGGTTAGGGTGGCGCGCCGCATGGATTGCAGAGCCCGCGCCAAGCCCCGCTGGATGGATGGGGGGGTCGCTTATCCGGCCGCGTGCGCTTCGGCGGAAAGCTAAAACTAATCGCTCCAGTGCGCAGCCGGCCAGCGCGGACACGTCCGACAGTCATTCATCACGTGCCGGTCAACGGCATTTTGCCGTCGATTCAGCGTGCGGACAAAAGCGCCGATGGCGTCTCGCTGGCCGACGACAAAGGCCCGTGCGAGGTGGCTGGCTTTTGCCTCCTGGACAGGTCCTCGCGTCGAGGCAGCCATTGTCTTCTGCTACCAGTCAAAACACCACGGGGCGCGGCCGTCGCGACGCCACCAGTGGTGCAGACCCGTGGCCACTTCTGGACTTGCGGACACCAGGGAAGGCGTAGGGGCTGAGCTTCAAAAGGTAACTTGCCGCGTAGTAGTGCTTTAAGGTGCGCACTTGGCCTTTCAAAACGGTGCGCCCCTGGATAGCACGCTGTTCTTACCTGACATGCGAAACGAATAGATGGCAAGGCTGGAATAGTGACGATAATAAACACCGCTCGGACGTTTACTAATCTATCGCTGCTTTCTAATTCGACCACCTTTAAAGAAAGCTGTCATAAACTTCCTGGTATCACTGCCCATGACAAGAAGTTTAAAGGGATCCCGCAACACTTTCTTCAACTTTTCTTGAAATCTTAAATGCTTGCGGAACGTAGTCACCCAACACACCCACTACTTAGATTAGTGGGTCGCAAAGTACCTCAGAAAAATTTACTGCTCTGTGCCCATCCGATAACTTGTAAACTCTCGGAAAAGATTTTCCTCTCTTTCCCAGTCTTGACGTTCTTCGACGGCTCGAATTACGTCACTGAGGCCATGTAGCGGCTGTTGGCAGGCTTTGCTTCAACTTTCAAAATAACGCCACAAAAACGAAGCTGAAACGAAAGGCGTATATGGTGCTACGAGTAAACCACGCAGTGCCGCTCCGTGCTGGCGACAACTATAGCTTTCGCAGTGGTTCTAGACGCCAAGGAAAGAGTGCACGCGCTTATCGAAATTGTTGCAGGGTCACTTTAAGCTACTGCACCGGGTCATGTATCACTGGCTAACCACACGAATTGTTCTGAACTCGGTATGCGAATGCGCATGTTCATGGCAAAACCGAACGTATTAGCTATAATTAATTTCAGCCTTCCTGTATTCGTTCAATTCTTCTCGAAGGAAAAAAAATTCGACGAGCATTAAACCTTGTGAAACTGAAAGGTCAGCTAAGCTGTACAGTAGCGCCAAAAATCTTCGATTCCCAACTCCTTCAGAGAGGAGCGAACAATGACACCATCTGTGTGGATGTACGTGTTGTACAGAAAAAAAAAATAAATAACGGAATCCTAATGTTCCCCGCGAACATACACACCAAAAGCTGACACCGAGAACTTCGCGTGCACGCACTTCGCCTGGATGAAGTTTGACCAGCACACTCTGGTAGCATCCGTCGGTGACCAAATATGGACGCCTCCAGACCCGCCAAGAAGTGGTTCATCCAGTTCAACATCCCTGTAAAAGAATTGCTACCATGGCGGCTAAACTTTCCAGGGGCTCACAAAAAAGGCGGCGCAGCGAGCGCAGTGCTCAGCGGCGTCCGAGCTGCACCATGCAGCGCGATCAAAGGTCGCGCGGGGGCCAGCGAGGAAGAAGCGCTGGCGGGGGAGAAGCGGTGCTCGTCATCGGTGGCGTGTCCGCTCTGATGCGTGTGCGCGTGCGCCGTGAAGCTCTCGCCCGCATAATCCAAGGCGGCACGCACATGCGCACATGCAAGGCGACACATGCCGAAACGACACTGCCGCCGGGACGACGCACAACTCCTGCGGCAGTTAAGAAGGATTTACGACGGCGGGGGAGAAGGTATATTTATGTATACATCCGCGCCGCTTTATACGTTCGCTTTATATATTTACATATCTGCGTGAAAAGGGGAGGCGAGGAATGAAGCGACAAAGAAAGAAAGGTAATAAATGATTCCTCCGCCATGACAGTTCCGTTTTTGTAAGCCTCGCTCGTGGATCGTTTTCTGCTGTTGGTCGCTTCTACTTTTTCTCTTGCATTGTTCTCGCCCGGGCAGTGGAGGGGTGTGCGCTTGTCAAGTCGAATCCATCACTCAAACCCTACCATAAAAGAACGCCATTCCAAAATGATCGTGGGGGAGGGCTCCCGTTTCCAAGATGGCCGCCGCTAGCGCAGCCTGACGGCGGCGGCGGGCGAGAGGTTGCCAGACGACAGTAAACGTGACGAACGCCTCCGCGTCGCCATCACCGCCATCTGTCCGTTTGCCAGCGGAACACCGGGGTTCGTCGTTCTGGTATGCGCTTTCCTGCCGGCGGCCCTTCCTTCCCGGGAGGCGGCTGCCAAGCAAAAACGAACAAGTCGGCAGCGGGGAAAAGGTGGACGCCGAGAGAGCGAGCGACACTTGATGTATGGTTACGAGCGGGCCGCCTGACGAATGGACATCGGCGTCTGGGGGTGGGGTGGTTATTCCGGAATATTCGCCATTAGTCACTCGCGGCCGTGCGTAACGCGATGCTCGTTCCATTGTAATTGCCGATTCGGGTCGTCGTCGTCGTTCGCCTCGTCATTATAAAAAGAAGCAGAGGAAAAAGTCAGGCGGGGAGAGGCTGATAAAATATGATCGCGACTGTGCGTGTGTGTTGCCTCGTGTTGGCTTAGTGTTACTCAATGCGATGACCGGAGCTGCGTTGTTTGCAGGGTTGAACGGACAGCGGCGCACGCTGAGCGCGTTAAGATTATCGTCTTTCGCGGTCCTCGATTTATGGCCAGTCGGCGGGGGCTCGCCCCTGTGGGCGCCTGGCCGCCGCCGGGAAGAGGCGCGCCTGCGTTGCGCCTCGACCAGACGGAGCTGCACTTTCGGTGCCTCGACTGACTGACAGCCGCCCGACGAGGTCTCACACCTCGGCTGCGCACTTGCTGCTGGACCCCGAAGTCGGTCGGTTGCATGGCTTTTCGTTCGGCGTTAGAAGTGTCCACAAGATAAGATATATGGTCTGGAAACAAGTAAAACTTGAAAAGAGCGCGTAAAAAATAGGATCGGTAAGGAGACGGACACACGTGACAAACAATAACGACTTACGATTGTTTCGGGAAGTGGACTTAAGGGAAGGCCACTATATATATATATATATATATATATATATATATATATATATATATATATATATATATATATATATATATATATATATATATATATATATATATATATATACAGAATCAGCAATCAGCGGGCCATGTTTCATAATAGGTGGGCAACAATGTTTATTAGTACATCTCGGGGAAGCATTCAGGTGAAGGCGTTGTTTTCCGTCATGTGTGCACCTTTGTGGTAAATATGCTTTGACCAAGTAATAAAGTCGCATTTTTGTGTTTACATTTTTCTAGTTTATATTACTACAGTGTGAGAGCCCTTTCTAATAAGCATCGTCGTCTATTGAGACCCCCTGAAATTATTTGTCTGTTTCTTTTATTTATATTTTCGCGAAGCAATACGTAACAAACAACGCTCTATCATATTAGTGAGGCGGATACGACACAGTGCGCGGAGCATATGTGTATAAAACAAAAAAAAGTCGCGGAATTGGAGGCACCCGTATACGGCGTACGGATTAAACCCCGCGAGGCGTCGAGAAGTTTAGAACTTCCTCACGCCTGAAGCAAAGACACATGAGTCTAATCGGAGGGCTGCCGTCGGGACCGTCCAAGAAAAGCTACAAATTTAAGCGAGAGCGATGCTCACTCGGAACATTGTAGTGGCCATTTTTCGGCTGGCGCGAAACACAATTCCATCAATCTCTCAACGCGAAACGCCTTTTCGGGCCGAGAGAAATAAAAAAGGGAGAGCAGTGTCGAAGTTGCGGCTGCGAAGAAAATAGCAGCATAAAGAAAGCGAGCGGCAAAGGAAAGGGGCAGGCTATTGAATGGCCGCAGGCACTAAATAAAAAAAGGCGGCGCTAACGAACATCTTTTTGTCATTGTTAGCCCGCGCTCGGGAGACTTACGAGGCCGTGCTGACTGAATAGCTGGCCCAGATTTATGAGCAGCCCGGTTCCGACTGATCGGGCGATGCCAATTTTTGACGCGCGGCGCATAAATCAGCCGGTGATGCAACGCGCGGCTCTGGGCGACGCAGGCTGTCCTCTGAGGAGACGATTTATTATACTTAAGCCCACTCAGGGCGATGACGCTGCCCGGCGCGACAATGGGCCACGACGCCAATGGCCGCGGCACAGGCTACGCCAGCCGCGCCTCAGGCTTTTTTTTCTGCGCCAGCGCGCTCTACAAAAGCGTTCCCTTTGAAAAGCTCGCCAGGTCGGCAGCGCATGTTGAGTCAACAGGACCACGACAAACAGACGCCTTGATGTCGTCCGGAGGCGATTATATGCCTCTTATGTGGATACGCAGCGCTCACCTAATCCGCTCCGATGGCTTTCGCCGGCCTTCTTGGTTCTTTAAAGAACAAGGTGGCAGCTGGAAATATAAAAGAGGCATAATTCAAGCAAGGAGGGCCGACAACGTTCACGGAGGACCTCTGGCGTCCGCCATGAGTTCGCCAGCGCTTGAATCGGGGACTCCCCCTTACTTTGCCAGAGATGATCCCAGAACGGGGTTTTCGCCATGGCGTGTACTCTGAGTGCTTCACTAGTTGTCTTCTTGGCCTAGTGGCCGATGCGTTCTGCTATAGCGCGCAAAGTCACAAGACGCAGCGGGAGCCAAGCTGCGGGCGCTGTTTTCCTCATGGAGGCCATCAGCAAAAACTTATCGTGGCTTTTCACTTGGTGTACGCGAGTTACACGCAAGCCTCATGGGCAGGCGTAACCCACGCATATTGCCGGTCGTGTTCAGCTCGTGCTTGGCGCTTGCCGTGGTGCGTCCCAGACTGGCAGTGTGCACGTGATTGGCAGGTATACTCGGTTAAAACTTAAGAACGGCAACGGAAGCTGCTGCTGTGCCTTATCACCGCAGCCGGATGTTACTCCGCGCACCGCAAGTAGTGCGTGACTGGGAATATTTTGAACATGACACGAGCCGTTTCTGTAATTTTCTGTACTTAATATGCTTATATAGTACTGCAGTGACGGCAAATAAACTACGCGAGGAATGGCAGACGATATCACGCATTCATAGCATCTCCGTTCAAAACGCGCGCGCCCGTTGACATCCGGGTCCGTCGCTTAGGCGGAGTGATACCGTATTTGAGCTATTGCTGTTCCTAACTCGTTCCCGAGTATAGCTGTCCACGTGTCCACGGCGTGGCCTTGAACCTGCAGTATTCATTAATTCTTAAAAGGACCATGCCGACAAAATACAAGTTTGTTTTATTCGAAAGATTTCATGTTTTATAGTGCCCCTAGCACTTGTCCGGATGCAAACGACGTTTTAGTCATTGAGAAAATAATTTTCCCTCAAAATCGTGTGTTTTCGTGGTCTGCAATGACATCACAGGAACCGACCGCTCTGCAGCCGATCGCGAAGCCTCGTTTACGTTAGTGAACTAGATGGCACCCCCATAACGCGGCAAGCCGTTTTCTGCCTTTGGTTTGTTTTGGCGGTATTTAAACGTGGTTTGTTTTTGTTTAGGGAGAAAATAATCGTTTTGTGAAACATACTGCTTGCTCGACAAATATGGTCACGTAAGACACCATTGCTTGCGTCAATCGGCCAGTGTCGTCTGAGACAACCCCGAAGCCCCGCAGTCCTGTGCAGCTAAACCAAGCATAGTGCGCGCAGTACCAACAGCAGTACGCATCTGTACTTCTGTGTTTACGTCGGCTTTCGGAACTTCCACTGTTTTTCCCACCATTCTTACTGATATAAAAAGAATGTGCCCAAAATTTAAGCGCAAATAGCTCGTTCGGTAAAGCTTATTTAGTATGCCTAATTTGCGTTTGCTTTTTCCGGCCTCCGCCAATCACCGAGCTGGCTGGTATGACATCATAGGTTCTGTTGCGGGAATTGAGCTAGTAAGTCGCACGGGCATTCCCTTTTTTCATAACTATACAGCTTATTTGAGCGAAGTTTACGTTAAAAGTTGTGTTAGCATGATTCTAACGAGGCAATCTTTTGAATGAACCAAACTTGCATTTTGTCTTCATGGCCCGGGCTTTTCCCAGTAAGACCTGCAGAAGGCACGTTGCTATGCTTTTCTTTGTGTTCTACACCCGAGGCGCTTCCGCTTTGCCCCTGAGTGGCGCGTGTAGCGGGTTGCGTGTAGCGATTTTTTTTTCTCGCTCCGCCGGGCGCTCCTCATCCGGCTACCGCCTCCCTCTCCCAGCTCGGTGGTCTCCGACTTAATCCCGCCGATTTTACAGTCGGGGCACTGATGTTTGCGCGTAAAAACGACGGTGTGCATGAGGTGCACGTGAAGTTTCCACGTATTCGACTAAGATTCATTTGCAGCCCTCGACTATACAGCGTATACACCACGAGGTGTTTCGACGCCGTGGACACATTTTTAACGCGAAAACGTTACTTGCCTTGGTTGGGGCATATGTGCACCCAGCTGCACCCAGCTGCAGGGCGCCCGCCAAAAGCGTCCATAAAACGCCCAACCCCCGGAACACGCTCAATTTCCAGTGGCTGCGATATATTCCATAGGGCGTGAAAACATAAAAAAAAAAAAAACACTCGGTGCTCACTCAATGGCTGCTACGCGTACCACCTCGCATGCACCATAAAACTAATGCACAAAGAAGTGCACGGGCGCCGGAAAGCTCGCATGCAGTCTGAACAGTTGGCCTTAGTTTTTGTGTACGTAGTGTGGCAGCAGCATGGATGGTGATACGCCAACAAGGAGCGGCTGTGAGTGCGATCGCCATCGGCAGACCTCCCAGCGCATCTAGCCTAAAGGAATGCTTTCGTGTATATCATTGCAATATATTCTTAGGAGTCCTCTGTAACTTTTTTACATGCGAAGCATAACTTCATGCACCACACGAGCACTTTTGGAGCCGATTTTTTTTGCGCTTCCTTGATTCTAATCACGGGCATTGTCAGTCCTTACATGACAGTATGTACAAAGACGAAGTATGTGCAGAAAAGAAAACTTTCGAAGTACTAGCACTGGTTAATAGATTTTAACATTGTGTAGCGCCAAGGAAACCGTCTGCACGTTTTAAGTAAAACCAAGTTTATAACCAAGGACAGCAGTGCACCTTTGATCACAAATACACATTGGATTGGTTATTACGAGATGCTACCGAGCCCCTCCCTGCCCCTCTCACGGTTGATTGTTAACGAAATGGGAGAGAGGGAGGGAGGGAGGGAGGGAGGGAGGGAGGGAGGGAGGGAGGGGGGAGCAGAGGGGGGAGGCTGTCAATTGCTTCCACTTGCCCGAGAGGCACCAGTGAATTCCTCGCTGACGTGGTGTAGGCGCAAAGCTCAGATACGGTCTGCACAGTTGGCTATTTGTCCGTGCGTCCTCATTCATTTGGTCGAAGGGTGACTAGACGCAAGATGAGATTATGGGAAATAAAGTCGTTATAGTCAAAGTAAACAAAATTAAATCAAAGGATTTTTATTGGTTACATACCAGAAGTCACGTAGCAAGGTGGGATCATGCAGAAGGAGGTCCCAAAGTTAGAGGCTGCGCCGGTACCTCCTAACAATACGCACAAAAATGAAAGTTATATAAAGCAGCAGTGGAACAATGTGAAAATATATAAACAACTGGGTAAGCAAATGGCAAACAAATTGTAAATGCAACAACTGAAGAATTTGTAACTTCCTACTGGGACTAAAGAGAAATATGGAGTAATCAAGGAAACCAAGCAAGTACACATATATGAATAAATGTATGAATTATTACCTATAATATCAATTAAGAACAAATGTGATACATAAAACAATTACATCAGTGAAGACACCAAAACGAGTTCAACCGAAAGAGATTATTGAATGAAATACATAAGATGAAAACTGAAAGCATGTTTTAAATTATGCGATGTTTAAGGCTTCAAGAGACCTTGGCAAAGAGCTCGAAGTGGCAGTTGATTGAGAATGGTCATTTGCACGTAGAATTAGTTAGGACTTGAGGCAAAGTAATATTTTATTAACTGAAAACGTACGCAGTATTGTTCCGATTGTTAAAGGAGCCATGAAGACAAAATACAAGTTGGGTTTATTAGAAAGACTGCTTAGTCCCGATAACAATGATACCAATATCATCGTAATCTTCGAACAAATAACGGAGATATTAAAGAAAACGTGTGAAACAGTCGCGACCCCCTAGCCAATTTCCCGCAACTTTTCTATGACGTCACGGAACCTTGTTTGTGTGATTGGCGGCCGCATAACTGACCTGTCGCGACGACACATGACTGGACGTCTGTAATGGGGCATCTAGTTCCATTTGACAGCATCAAGTGAATGCTAACGTGCAGTTAACGCACAGGAAATTATGTTTTATTGTTGGCCCGTATGACGTCATTCTTGCTCATAACACGTCACTGTGGCGGAAAATTTGAAAGTTTTTAAATACTTCTTGCTTTTTTTTCGTTAAAAAAACCTCTTTTGTGGCTGTGATGGAGCTGAGTGAGATACTGAATTCTAGTTCTTTCAAATTACACGAAGTTGTAATTTCTCTTCATGGCTCCTTTAAGGCAAGTAGCCGGGAAATTACCGAAGGAAAACCACTAATAATAGCACGAAATAGTAAAATACTGAGGTGATATTTAACTACACTTACAACCGAAAGAATTCGGTGATTTTCTGAAAGTCGCTTACCTTTAGCATGAGGTGAACTATGTAGGATATTTCTCATGGCTTGATTGTGTAAAATTTGAACGGCGGCTTAATTTTATAGCTGTTGTTGCAGTATGTAATACGGTATGCGATGTGATAGCGAACAAAGGACGAGTACAGTGTTGTTAGTGTGTTACGAAAAAATATGGCTGGCTTTGATTAGCACCCGTTAGTCATAGGTCACTATTTTTTATTTAAGCAAACGGACGGCTATGCTTGAGGGCAGAGTCCAGCTGAACACCTGAAAGCGTTGAGTGATCACTTGAATAAACCGAGTGCTTCCCTATATACATAAAGGGGATCAGCTTTGTGGATCCTTGGTGACAAGGGAAAACTATTTGTTTTCTAAAGATTAATTTGCGGATTGTGGTTGTAACACTACTCAACAGCATTCTTTTGATGAGAATTGAATTTCGAAACCAGCGACATATCACTATTGTTAAGAGTCGGTCGTCAGCGTATGAAATGAATTTTGGATACGAAAAACAGCTCAATAAGCTATTAAAATAAAATACAAATAGGATCGGTCAGGATACTAACGGTCCTTTGGGACCCCTCTATTACTAAGTACTGTATAGTTTTTTTTCCTAGAACTGTGGAAGATTGGAATTCACTGCCCTCTGACGTTTTTCGTTTTAATAGTTTTCTTAAAGACTTGGAGCGTCACCATCTTTCTTAACTTTTGTTTATGCTTTATTGTTGTCACCTGTTTTGTACAATTATGTTCGATGGACCCACACCTGCACGGGCCAGCCTTAAATTTGGCCTGCAATATTGTGAAATAAAAATAATAATGTATGCATCTCTAGAAGTACAGAAATCAAAACGGTTCTAACAAACGGGACAAGGACAACACATGTCGCTTTCCTTGTCCAGTTTATTAACGCTGTTTGATTTCCTTGGCAAATGCACCAACTAGCCCAAATCACCGTTTTACTCTAGAGCAGTCTGCATTAGTGAGGGCCGTCAAAAATTTATCTTTGTTGTGGTTATGCGGCATGATTAAACCGGGTTGTGGGGCATGATTGAAGAACGCAGGTACAGAAAATGTGGGGTTGGTTATATCAACGTCTACGACGCCTGCCTCATTTGATGCGAAAATATTTGAAAAATCACGATCACATACGCGGTTGGCATTGTCGAGAATAATCTGGTCCACCCGTAATTAATATCACGAATGAGAAAACGTTAGTTATACTTTTGAGAGACGGTATGTTCTCCCTTGGCAGGCAGAAAGAAAGAAGTCGAGATTGTCGTGGGCTGTCGAGTTCCCCTTTATTCCTACAATAGCCCCGTCGTTCAACACCACTAAGGCGTTGACGCAACTTCACAATAACAGCTGTGTGCGAGCATTCTGCGGTACACACTTACGCTTCAGCGGCCTCAATCGATATAGCATACACGGGCTGTTTTTTGCCGGGAATTCCGGCGTCATTCCGGTAGCCGGGCATCCCCTGCCCTGCGCGCCTGAGGTGTCCGCGTAGGCCGTCGCAACAGGGGCTGGCCAGGGGAACAACTAGAGTGGGAAAAGATTGCCAGAGATGAAAAACGCGCGACGCAAAAGGTAAGCGGTAGTGCGTTGGGACTCATGGAGCGCACGGCGCAGCATTCCGGTACCAAGCGTCAAGAAGTCGACGTTGAAAAATTATCCATGTCGCTTTTGTGAAGGTGCTCCGCGTTTCCACCCTCCTTTTGTGAACGCGGTGAAAAAAAAAAAAATGAAAGAGAAGGAATAAGGCGAGGACTGCGTCGTACGACAACAAGGCGCTCGACAAAAAACGAAAAGGAGAAAATAAAAGCGAGGTGGCAGAAGTGGAGAGTTTAAATTTGAGTAGGGGTCGGGTGTCTCCCTCTCCTTGGCGGGCGACGAACTGATCTGGGGTGTCATTTGTTGGGTGAAATACGGTGCCGCTGTCCGGATCCATGATGACTAATTTGATATATGTATCTTCACGATAAGGCGTCCCCTATGTTTCCTTATTCTCTTCCCCCCCTCGCCCTCCTTTATGAAAGCGGCTCTTTTCAGAGGGAACAAGCGAAAATGGAGACAGTGAGGAAAACCGGACTCTGGACCTGCTCGCCGTTCTCGCGTGTCTTTTGTATATACGCTCACCGTGCGTGTCGGGAGCGGGCCCAAGGTGTCACCGTCGCGGAGCACGGCCTCCCCTTCGACTCCGCTGTGTCGACTAATGACTGTTGCTACAGAGATCCGCGGTCTGCCACAATGAAGAGTGTGCATTTCTCTCCTTTCTCGGCGCAGACGGCGAATACGTGAGGTAACATTGTGCTAAGATTCCTTCTCGACATGTTCGTTTTTTTTCTCCGGGTTTCTCGCCCCGCTTATAAACGGGAATGTATATCCAATACATCCGCCCGCACGGAGGCACAAGTACAAAACGACCGCACGGCAGCCCCGAGTCTCTTGTGTCTTTACTGCTTAGACACAACTACATTGCAATCTAATTAAAGCTGATAGCAGCAAGAGAGAGAGAGAGAGAGAGAGAGAGAGAGAGAGAGAGAGAGAGAGAGAGAGAGAGAGAGAGAGAGAGAGAGAGAGAGAGAGAGAGAGAGAGAGAGAGAGAGAGAGAGAGAGAGAGATTGTTATTGTTATAGGGATCAGATATAAACGATGACACCTTTCTGGTGTTTGACACACTCGCACTCGAGCAAGAATATTGTTATTAATCCTGGTCGCTCAGTGGCTATTCTGCTGCTGAACCCGAGAGTGTGGGTTGGATCCTGGGCGCAGATACCGGTTGTCTGATGATGACGAAAAACGAAACGAAACGTCCGTACGCCGAGATCTTGGCCCACGGTAAAAATCCCCAGGTTATCATTTTTTTAAAATCGTTTTATCTAAGCAAATAAACCAGCTCCATCCGCTCAAGCGGATCTTTTAGACATTTAATGAGCGCCATCATGTCAACACTTTGTTTTATACGTCAAAATATTTTTAAGGTGGTGTGAACTAGTTATAAGTGACTTTCTTGGAGGTATCATTGCTTACTACAGACGCGACTACTCCTTTCAGAGCGAATTACTCTGCTTATATAAAGCAAGCACACTACACAATCACAGAGCACATGCAGTGAACTTTATTTTTTTTTTTTGTCGAGCGAATGCACTCTCTAAGGGGGTATGTTCACACCGTAGAAAATTTCTTTCACTTGCCGCCAAGGGTTGGACCTGTGCAAGCGATAACTGCACAAGATATAGTCACCTTAACTTGCCCAGCATAAAGGGCGTTTGGTGCTGCGATAGAAAAGGTATCCCTGATAGGGATCAGGGACAATATTTCCGGCTTCCACTGCCGATACCCATGCGAAACGAACTCTCGCAACATACAGAGGCCCTCCCACGCGCGTGCCCAACCCCAGGGAGGCCTAGCTCACTTCGTCGACTGTGGTTTCAGACATAATTTGTAGATATAAGGTTGATTTCTCCTGTTTTCAAAGTCTGGTGTACGAGATTTGAGTTGAGCAGTAAAAAAAACGTCCCTAGAAGAATCTTCCGCGTGAAACGAGGGCTGGTGCTAATCACTTCGGAGCAGAGTTTTGTCATTTTAAGCATGGGAACATTTGCTGATACCAATTTCTGGGCGTCCAACCTCGTGGCGTGGATATGTTATCCCGAGATGGCCGCGAAGTAACCACCAGGCGTTACTCTTCCCTGCTAACGCTAAAGTAGGTGCTGCCCTGTAGCTCGAGTGGCTAGCCCTTGAGCGCTTACACACGTGGCACTCAAATGAAAGGCTCGGTGGTTGGCAGCGAATGCATCGCTAACGGGAATTCCACACAAAATGGGTCAATATTTCACGCAAAGAGCACAAAGCCCTTCCTTCGCGCTCTAAGTTTCCCGGAGCCCGGGTGTCCTGCAAGATACGCCTGTTTCGGATTCAGTGGCGCGGGCGCACAGATGTCGCTTGTCTCGTTCTCTCGAGCCCGAAGCACGCACTATCGCTCAAAGTTTATCGTCCGATTAGCGCTGTCCGTGGAGCGAGGAAAAAGTTTCGTTCTCAATCATCGCCGCCGGAAATCCCAGGGTCCGGAGTGGCTGTCTTTGATTACGCGGAAGCCGTGAATCGCCGGGACGCGGAGGGGAGGAAAGGAGTCGCCCGGGCTGCCCTCGAAAGCGCCGCAGCAGTGCCCCTTGTCCCTCCAGGTTTCTGGACGCCCCGTGTGCGCTACTCTTGTGAGCGTTCGATTTTAATCGCCCGTTCGCAGGGGACCTCTTCCCTCGACCGGGCCCTGTGTCCCTTCCTCTTTATCGCGCTGCCGTTTCGTGCCGCTGCTGCGCCCTCCGCTCGCGCCACCCAACGTTTCGCTTGCTCCCTTTTTTCCTCTGGGCGTTTTTCAGTGGAGCGTTCGGGCGGCTTCTTTTCGCGTGGTTTGCTCGGCGGCACCCTATAAATCGTCGCATGCTCTCTGTTTTGGCCACGCATCGCGGTGGGGCAGCTTTTATGGGGTATCAATCCTGATTGTTGGCCGCGCCGCTCGCCGGCCACCACTGCAGCCGCCTCTCCCGGACCCGCCTCCTCCCTTGCCAGATATTTCGGCCGTGCAACAACGCGCGCGCGCACACACAGCGGCGGGACAGGGATGGACGTAGCGCGGAGAGATGAAGTTTCGAATGAAAACCTCTTAAAAGCCTGTAGCCGCTACCGACGACCGGGCAGGCTACACGCCTTGGCTTCTTCGGGGATTTACGACGAGCCAGGGCTTTAAAAATCAACCCCGCTCTCGATCGGCCTCAGCGCCACTCGTCCCCATTGTTTCTGATCGCCTTATCTGCCTTCCACAATAACGGGACGTCTTTAACTCTTGTTTTGCCAAACTCAGTGTGCGGCGGTATAAGTTTCTTCTTTTCTTTTTTTTTCTTTTTTTTTTTTTTTTTTGCCGGTGCGCCGGGATGCCCACAAATTACCCAATTTTGCGGAGATAGCACCCGCCTACAGTGGCGCAGGCTTGTGGCATTTAAGCGCCTCTGCGGCAGCTAACCTGTTTCTTTCGCCACGCCGAGAGCGGAGGGCACTGCGGAAAACACCGTTCGCGGTGCGGGAGCCGCTATGATGACCGCTGTTGTTGCGATAAGGGCCACTGCCACAGCTGTCCGCCAGGCGTCGCCACAAGGCGTTAGAACCGACCGCAACGACGCATCTAGCGTCCGTCCCGAAGACCTCTGTAGGTGAGAGAGAATGATAACGGTGCTGGAGTGAAGTTGTAAATAGAAAAAAAAAATTATTACTGTGTCTTGTCAGTTTTGGTGATGTTGACCACTCGGGATGAGTCTAAGCAGTGACAAAAGGGTGGGATGAATGCTGCAAATAAATAAAGGACGAAATAAAAAAGAAAGCCCGAAAAGCAGGTTAACATCATAAGGACTAACACCGTCATCGTCATCCTCATAACCAATACCTTCACTATCATGACTATCGCTATCGTTGCCGTCATTTGCTGGCCGTCAGTGAGCTGTCGGATGAAGGTCTCATCAGAAATCCCCCAACCGCTGATGCGAGGAGTCAGTCACACTTTGCCCCGAATGTTGTCATTGATCCAGCAATCTGTACTTACCGTCGTGGGCCGGGCGCATTCATTCTATTACTCGTGGATCCCGTTCCCCCTTATGTAGTACGTCGGCATGAAGAAGCAACAAATGCGAGTGGCGGACGCTATGCGCCCCCATTTACGGCAGGCCTGTCTCGAAGAGGTTACAACTGTACTGTTGCCCCACATTCGACTAGCGAGTCTTTTTAATATCTTCGGGAAGTTCTTTATGAAAAAAAAACAACAAAAAACAACAACAACCAGAAAGCAGAGTTCTATGGAGCTGAGCCAGACATGTTTCATCGACAATCCCCTGTCGCTTTCAATCGCAGCTCACATTCCTAAAGCGGGGTTAACACAAGCCCAGCGATTCTCCCCGGCTTCATCGTGTGCAGCTCGCCAGTCCACGCGGTGATGAATGAGTGTAACAGGCACTGCTGAGCGAAGAAAAAAAAATGCCACCTAGCACTGTTGCTCGGGCCAGCAGGAAGGGCGCGGATGTTTGCGCTTAGAAAAGCCATCAGGCTGACTGGCAAACTGTTTCAGTTGCGGATTTCAGGCACCTGCTACATCTGTTCTAAACACGGTGTCAAGGCTAGCACGATGCGAACCTTGACACAACTACATGCCAGTCGACCACCCCGCTTATGGGATATGTTTGCGCGTCGTTTTTTTTTCGGTTCGCATTATTGCGATGAAAAAAAAAACAAAAACATAGTTACAAATGAGAGGCGCAGAACAGTCACTTCTGCCTTTTTCTTAATAGCACATATCCCATGGTGCGGGCTTGCCAACACACCACATCCCTCGCCTCCATCTCCAACCATTCTCCGAAATAGTGGGAGGGCCTGCTGACCTGCTTGAACCACACTGATCAGATCTTTCTAGTCACCCGTGCCAGGGCCGCAGTCAAGGCCCAAGGGTGCCTTTAATGAGGCCAGCCCATCTCACCGAGTGACGGCTCAAATACCGCCGTTTGCTCGAATAAACGTTTATTCTCTCTCTCGAAAATGCGAGTCGTGAACACTCACTTTCTTTAACCCGGGCAAAACTTTCTTTACCTGAAACTACTGTCCAAAATTCTGTAAAGAAGACCATGCGAAAAAAGAAATTTCACTGTAAGCAGAGTATGGCGGAAAGAAAAACACACCAAGAAGCAGAGTATACCGGGAAAAAAATGCCGATAAGTGCCAACTGATTTCGAGTAAACAAACTATGCATTGCGATAAGTGGATCCGCCTTCCTTCAGAGAGTTACTTTCGGTGACATTTTTGGGTACAAAGAATAATGGACAATATTGAGTGTCTTTGGGCTGAATTTCACCCCTGATGTCATCTGATTCCTCTTCGCAACAAGCGGCACAAATCATTACCATCAGTATGTCCGGGAATAATCGAACCAAAATAAGCGCTAAGATTTTAAAAGGAAAGAGAGAAGGCGCCTCAGGTGGTCCGGCGGTTCTCTCCAACTTTCACAGTCTCTCAGAGCACGATGCATTGATCATGCAGCCGATGTTCAGAGAACTATAGTTCATACCACAAGCTAGCTGCAGCACTGTGGAGGCTACATTGTTGTCAATAGTGCGCCCACTGAGGGCGCCTAACTACTCTCCTTGAAGGGGGTCCTGAAAGGACATTCCCTTCTCCCTTCCCGGCGTCCTTTTGTCGCTTCCTTCGTGGTGAGTTAGGCGCCCTGAGGAGGACAATGTAGCCTCCACAGTGCTGCACCTAGCTTGTGGAATGAACTATAGATCAAACATCCAATACTTTTAAGAAAGCGCCGGGGCGCGCAGGAACATTTACGTCATCCCATAACCGTACCAATAAATGCGGACGCTTAGTGACTTATCTCTGGCGATTCAGTTAGGTTAAGGCTGGTTTATGGTAACGAGGGGAGCGTTTGATGCTCGCAGGTGCGTCATACGAGTGGTGACAGTGGGCTTTTTCGTCGTCGGCGGCGACGGCGCAGCAGCAGCAGCTGCAGGGATGCCTCCTCGACCGACGCACGCCGCTGCAGCGTCGAACGTGCCAATTGTCGCGGTCAGCGGCGCAATTACGTATGGAGATGGCTCGTGACGCAGGCCTCTTCCTTTGTTTCCCTGGTCGGCCATCAGTCACGTGGTGTCAAGCCTCCGCGGCCGGCCCTTCGTCCCGCGCGCTCGTCTCTTTGACGGAATACCTTCGATATTACTGTGATTCATCTTGTCCCAACTCCGGACGACACTGATTTATGGAGGATGTGAATTCTTCGCGCTCGCCCATCCGGAGAAGCCTTTGCCTAATCTCGATCGTTTTGACTGCGCGTCCTCGTCGCCGACGGCTCGCCGGTTGGTCCGGGTGTTGGCGCCCCGGCCCTTGAAGGATCGCTGCTCGCAATTGAGGGACGACTGGCCGCCGCCGCCGAGGGGGACCCGCGATTGCGCCCGTCGACATGATCAAGTCAGAGTTGTTTCCGAGTCATTTGTCACGCTGATAATCCCATTCGTCCTGTTTCCAAAAGCCCCTTTCTATTCTGCCCTTCGCTTCGCCTTTTCTTCTTGTACACGACAGCCGCCTGTGTGGCCGGAGTAGCTCCGAGGACGACAGCGAAGCAAGACGGACACAAATGGCACTTCCCCCGGCACCTTTATGTGCCAACTTTATCGGGATTGACGGAAAAGCCTCTGGACGAGCGCGCGTCTAACGACTACCACCCCGTGCCGACTATTCTTCGTTCTTTTTGGCCAAGTCTGCGAAGCTGGCTTGCCACCTGGATGCACCGAGGGAGCGGACACACCAATCTTGGGGGCTGCTTTAAACGATACATTAACGAACTAAGGTGATTTGTACGATTGCTGTTGAGACACAAAGCGCTGTGTCACCTTTCATCGCCCCGTGATTCTTGAAGATGACGATCGACACCCGTACAAGCGACGCCTGAAAGCACAGCTGGTAAGATTCAAACAAAAACATGGGTAATCATACGAGAACTGAATGGTAATTAATCGTAGGACAGCAAAGGTGGGCGAATGACACAATTACATTTTACGCTACCTCAAACTAACATCTGTTTTGGTGACCTTACGTCCACCGAAACATCACAAGGGCGTTTGACACTTGGGGTCTCAAGCTCCCCTTTCCGCCCCTCAAGTTTGATGTAACCCCGTAAAACTAACCATAATTTCACCTCAACCTCAACAGCGCATCCGCCTCAAATACATAAAGGAGTTATCTAGTCTAATGTCATGTTCCTTCTAGATATATATATATATATATATATATATATATATATATATATATATATATATAGATATACATATTGCTGACGGAGACACTTCAAGCAAGTGAAACGGATACCTTGTCTACATATATGATTATGTACTAAATTTTACCAGGGACAATGGGCACTGACGCCTAATCTGTCCTCTCTCTTATACTCTTATATATATATATATATATATATATATATATATATATATATATATATATATATATATATATATATATATATATATATATATATATAATACATCAAAGATACAGTCCTTTATTGCCAGTGCTATTACTTAAAGGCGCTTTATAGCGCCGAATGAGGTGATTGTCATTTTTGTATGATACAGGAATTAACAAATCAAAGTCGAGAAAAAATCCGCCGTGATCGATCAAGGCGGATTTTTTCTGAACTGGTCTGAACTATATATATATATATATATATATATATATATATATATATATATATATATATATATATATAGAGAGAGAGAGAGAGAGAGAGACAGAAATAAGACAAAATATCGCACCAGTCCGGTATTCTGGAGGTCGTGGGTTCGGATCCCACCTGGCGGGCATTTTTTCTCCACTTTCTTATTTTCCAAATTCTTTATCTTGACCAACTACACCCTCCCCTTTGCTTTCCGAGGTTTTCTTGACTGCCAATTCTTATTTTTGTCTTATTTCAACGAGCCCCTCATTTCCTATTCTGATTCGCTATATATATATATATATATATATATATATATATATATATATATATATATATATATATATATATATATATATATATATTCCTGTAGAAGACTTGTCTCGAAGTCGAAACGTCGGAATAAAACCTCCGCTGTTGCTGTTACCGAGGTTTCTTACTTTGTGTTCACCACGCCTTCGGCCCCATCGCCAGCATGCCAGTAATATATATATATATATATATATATATATATATATATATATATATATATATATATATATATATAGCGAATTACAATGGGAAATGAGGGGCTCGTTGAATGAAGACAGACCTCCTCGAAATGAATGAAGACCTCCAGAATACCGGTCTGATGGAGGTCGTGGGTTCGGATCCCACCCGCCCGGCGGGCATTTTATCACCACTTTCTTTCTTACTCAAAAAATTCTTCATCTGTTTCTATGACCCACCACAACCTCCTCTTGGCTTTCCAAGGTTTTCTTGACTGCCAACCCTTATTTTCTGTCTTATTTCATGTGTTATTTCACCGAGCCACTCATTTCCCATTTTCTGATTCGCTCTCTCTCTCTCTCTCTCTCTCTCTCTATATATATATATATATATATATATATATATATATATATATATATATATATATTACACACACTCGCGCACGCGAGTGCACATTCATATAGAATACTTCGTAAATAAGATGTCCTGATTCGACAAACAAAATCACAGGCTTTTTTAAAAGTGAAGAGAAGAGATGTTCTCTTTTATGGCTGAACAATGACCGAAGTGTGCCAGTAAGTGCTCACGGGATTCATTTCCAACGGCTTCGTTTAAGCATTTATTCGGGTATGCGACCCATATCTACGCGGTGAAAATGGGAAGAGCATTTATTAACGACGCCAGCAACCGCACTGCAAAATGGCTTCGTACGGCCATCTCCGGCGGCTTTCAGAACGCTGACGCGCGACTAGACGCTAGAGGCGCTTCAGTCGGCGCGACATTTTCCGGAACTGGCAAAGCCGGAACGAGCGATAGCCGAGAGCTACGGAAAGTTTCACTGCCGGAGGCACTCTATAGAACATTTTATTGGTATAGCGTTGGGCCTACTATACTCATAGCCTATTTTTGTGTGGAAGTAAACAATCAAATCTGCAATATTTCTTTATTTGCTATGTTTACCGCTAACAGCGTGTATATTGCCAAAAGGTGAGGGATATCGAAGACATGCATTTTTTTACAGTAAAAAGATTTCTTCTTAACCTTGCAATACCGCCGCGAGAGCAATATTCAGCTAAATTCTACAAAGACTGCAGACCCCGAATGCAGTCTGGCGACACTATTTCTTTGTAGCCCGAAAACCTTTCGACCCCGGTTTTAAGGCTTCCTCGTGTCTGAGCAAATCGCTGTGGCCTAGATGCGAATTGTTGCGGCGTTATTCCTGCGCTGTCGCATAGCTTGGTGGGAGCAGCGAATAATGTTTTGCGTGGCTTAATACCAGCTGCTATTACACAAGAAAGTTTGTATGGTTGTAGGGCTGCAGGGTCATCATCCCGACACATTCCGATGTCGTGAGTGGATCAGTTCAAAATACCGTTAGGAAACGTCACCATGTGGACGCCCAAAGGTAGTTTGTGTCTACTAATCGCATAGCGGTGATGAGGAGGTCTGGTAAGTAAGCAGTGTTATTATCGAGACGCTGTTAATCAACGGCGCCACTTAAAAAAAAAGCAAATCACTTTCAACGCTTTTCAAAAACCACGGACGGGCGTCTGCAACCGATAGTTTACAAAGAGGATACAAAGGAACATGGCGTGACGACTCGAGTATCGCTGGTTCTGGTGCCATGAAGGGCCGGCATTCACGAGCCGCGTGTGGGGCATGCGCGGAGCAGCTAATGGCCGGGCAGCGTTCATGCATGGCGACTGCGGCCCGGTACGGAGCCGCCGTCCGCCGAGCTCCGCGGACGGCCGTCCTTCATGGGAACTGGTGGATTTCTGAGACGTCCGAGGCCCGCTGGGGGACGCGCCCAGCTAACCCATTTCGCTGGTAACGATGCGGCCGCTCTTTGTCTGATGGCCTGCTGGAGGGGGAGAGGCACGGTGACTATTACGAGGCCCTCAAATGAAGCCGTAGCTTCTTGATGTCCTCGTCACGATAGCGGCATTAGGCTTCGGAACTGCTCTGACCTTGGCGCCGTCGTGTTCCTGCAGGGGCGGTGCTTCTGTCTCGGCGGCCCAAACTACCGGCCGCGCGATGAAAGCGCCTCTGTGGGGCCCAGCCGAAGACGCGCGACACACTTGATGGATCGGCTCCTTCTTCGCAAACGCGCTGCCGTGGCGCTGACCGCCGTCGGCGACGATCGTCGACGACGACGCTCCGGTCAGCGCGGCTGCCTGTTTGGGCGAAAGCAGCCGGACCCGCGAATCTGGGACACCTGGCACGTTGACCGCGGTCAAGGTTAAACGCGCCCAGCCTTTCTGCGCCGAATCCGATTCTTGTTCATGACACTCCTACCACGCCCACCAGCAACAGTACTTCTTGCCGAGAAATTCCAGTTGGCGTGGTCGGAACGAACTTCACACCGCAGCAGAATTTCATGAAATAAAAATTGGTTGAACGAATTACCGCTTAAAACTAAACGACAGCTTCGGAATTGTTCCTTTAAAATAAGAACTACCGTTCAGAGGAACTCCCCATGAACGGAAAAGATTTAAGTTGTCCCCTCGCTTCAATCCCGACGGGAGGCGACTGCGCCTGAAGTCTCGTTAAAGGAGCCATGAAGAGAAAATACAACTTCGTTTAATTCAGTATCTCACTCAGCTCCATTACAGCCACAAAAGATGTTTTTTAAACGAAAAAAATCAAGAAGTATTTAAAAACTTTCAAATTTTGCGCCACAGTTAAGTGTTATGAGCAAGAATGACGTCATACGGGCCAACAATAAAACATAATTTTCAGTGCTTTAACTGCACGTTAGCATTCAAGTGATGCGGTCAAATGGAACTGGAAGCCCCATTAAGACGTCCAGTCATGTGTCGTCGCGACAGGTCAGTTAGGCGGCCGCCAATCGCACAAACAAGGTTATGTGACGTCATAAAAAGTTGCGGGAAATGGGCTAGGGGGGTCGCGACTGCTTCACACGTTTTCTTTAATGTCTCCGTTATTTGTTCGAAGATTGCGATTATATTGGTATCATTGTTATCGGGACTAAGCAGTCTTTCTAATAAACCCAACTTGTATTTTGTCTCCATGGCTCCTTTAAGGACGTCTCTTAGTGCTCGGGTAAGTGACAGTCGCAAACTCGACCTAGCGTGAGGCCCGAGCATATAAAATATACTCGTATGCACCTGTGAGTTCTGACCCCCGACGCGAAGCCATTGCTTCACGACGCAAAATTTCAAAAATGAAGCCAATTTCACCTGTGTTTTCGCTACATCAAGCCAAAGCACTTCTGGGTAAAATGTAACGCCAACATCCTGTCGAATGGTGGCACCTGTGAACGTATTCTTTTGTGATTATTGCGGCTCTTCTTAAACGACATTATGACGCTAGCAACGATCCCCCTCGGCCCTGTGAGTTTTGCCAGTTGATTCTGCCAATTGAAAATCCCAGCAGCCCTTTTCTGAAATTGAGGGATCACTTATTACGACTTCACATTACGTGTCAATTTAAAGCGATAACTTTCTCTGCTGTCCACTGTGCCGGTCCCAAATCGTTCATATGGCACATCAAAGAATAAGGGGATGGGGAGGAATTAAGCCACCTGGACTCGGATGGATTCGTAGGGCATGGGCTAAGGTAGACCACCCTCCAAGGGGTGGTCTAACTTAACCTGGGCGAAGGTTAGCTGCTGCTAGGCGGGTGTGCAATCTGTGGATTCAAGGCGGGTGCAGGTTTTTGCCAATATAGACAAGTAATGCTCTCGCGTTTAAAGCGCATCCACTGACACCGGAGCTCGCGGCTTCGAGCTCAGAAGCAGGCATAAGCCTTGTTAACGGTCTCTCTATGTAAATTAATCGATAGCGCTCCACAAGCTGTGAGCCTCGTATTGAAGTGAGCTAGGCTTCAGTGCGACTCGAACTCCGATATTTTTTGTTTAATCAGCCGTGTCAGCCAAGAGATGAGTAATACCGCGTTTCTGTGCTCACTTGGTGTGTTTTCCTGCGGTACATTAAGCCTAAAGAAAAGGACAATAACGATGAAGAAAGGTTGAAACTCATGTCCGCAATTTTCCGCAAGCGTTCGTTGCGAGCCCGGCTGCGGTCATTCCTGGCGGCGTTTTGTGTCGGCAGCCGTGTTTGTGGATGAGCCACCTGCAGGCCTGTTCAAACAGTGTGCGGAGGAAACGGAGACCACTCCGGACCGCGTTCCGACCCAGCAGCTCGGCGATGGGCAAATCTGTCGGGAAAGGGAAAAAGAGGGGCCGAGGTTGGGGGGGGGGGGGGGGGGGGGGTGCAACCTTCACCGGACGTTCAACAGGTGACGGAAAGAGGGAGCCAGGGCCGAATATTTAACTCTACCTGTACACTTTAAGCGGCCTTTCCCACCAGGCTGTGCCCAAATAATTCCTCTGTCTCAGTTTGAAGCATGATACGCTTTTAGTCAAGCCTGTTATAATCATTTCACACGTCCGAACGCGTGTGGTTGTTCATTTATGGCAGATAATTAACTTAAAAGAACAAAATGAACGGCAGCACCGCAATTTGAACTCATGTCCAACTACTTGCGTAAAAAGGATCATACTGCTGCACCACTGGAGCTTCGCTCATTCAGTGATTTCCCGAGTCGAGGAAGTAAGCGTTAGGACGTTAGCCAAATGCCTGTGATACCACGTAGTGCACTTCGTCGTCATCGTATGTAGCAACTCGCGCCCTGGGTGGTTTTACGGCCGGTGACGCAATACAGGGACCACCTCCCACCATTTCTTAATTGATAATATCCGCGAGATGATAATTGATACTATCCGCGAAATAATAATTACATGATCTGAACACCCGAAAAAAATAATGGGAGATTAATTGGTCGATATCTAGGAACGCGTGAGCATCTCACTTTTGTTTCTAGTGAACTTGAGGCTCAGCTCGATGCGCACGCCTTCCACTGGCTTTAGAAGCTCTCAACGCGGCGTTTCTCTCCCTAAAATTTGCTTTGTGTACTAACCACCTCAGTGGTCATGTTTGCTTGCATTAGCAGATGCATTGACTGGCTTTCTCTGCTTTCATTGCCCACAAGCATCAGAATATCTTCGCTGTTATTCCCATACCATGCCAATTTTTCACCTACTCGGCGCTGCTCTCGCTTCACACTCCATTTTACGCTGGAACGGCGGGAAACGGGCGCGTCGAAGGAGCCGCGAAAGCCGTCGCTTCCCGACCAACTGGCCGTCAGTTGCGCGAAGGCAGCGCCAGCGCTGCCAGATCAACTTGACCTCACCTCTCTCCTCACTCGCTCTATCACATTCTGTTTTTTTTTTATCGCTCTGGGTCCGTGGATCGACGGCTCTTCTATTGCTCGCGAAAAAATAAAATAACTTTAAGCATACCATGGGAGCAGGAGGCCACCCATAACACTTGGTACAAATAGTTACTGAGGTTTCGGGAGAAATGTAACGGATCCGCACATTACGGCGACTGATATCTCAAAGACGTACGATTATATCAAACAGGACGCCATCTTAAACGTCATGGCCGATGCGCATTTCTTACATGGGGTCATTAATGCCGTCCACAACTTCCTGGTAACCGTACATTTCCTGTGTGTGGGACAGTACATGATTCAAGTTCGCTTGCATCTGATCGAGTATGCCCCAGGGCCTACCCTGCCTCCCATGATGTATTAAATTTATCTAACTCAAATGGAAATGTCCTTCATTCAAATTAAAAATGTGTGGTTAAGTTTACGGATTCATGCCGAAGAAATCTGAAGAACTTCTGACGAGGGCTGAACAAACTCAACCTGCCAGAATTTAGAGACGGAGGACGTTGACCTCGTCTGTATATTCTGGCAGGTCCCGCCGGCTTCCCGTGTGCGTTGCGTTCCCGTTTAGGCTGGAACGCAAGCCTGATAAAAGCACGGTAAATTTCTGTCCTCCAGAACCACCAAGGAGTCAGTAGGAATGCGTGTTCATCACCTCTATAAACTTTGTTCACTTCTTGATACCCTCCTTCACGATGATATCCTCCCCCCACCCCCCCCCCCCCCCTCCAAGACACTCATTGTGGATCCCGTCTCTAATCTTCGTTCGTTCGTTCGTTCCTTCCTTCCTCCGCTTCCGACAGGCTCATTTCCCACTTGGGACCACCCTACCCGCACCCATCACCCTTACCCGCGGTATCCCTCGAGGGACCGCCTAAGCTCTTCAACCTCGCCCTTGCCCCTCTTGCCAGAACCTTGTAAGAGATCCCCGACCTTCAGTCGGTTCTCTACGCCGATGACATTACTTTCTGGAGCATGAATGGGTCTGAGGTGGAACTAACTCCGCAATCTGGCATTGACCTCATTTCTAGATTCTTTGCCTTCTCAGGCCTGCAAGCAGCTCCAGAAAAATCAGAGCTGCTCCTGTTTTCCGCCGATAAATATCAAAGATCCATCAACCCACTCTTGTCGCTTACCCTCGATGGTACCCCCATCCCCCGCGCTTCATCCTGCCATGTTTTGGGTTTTCCTCTCCAAGACCATTCCTTCACCTGTGTCATAAAGAATACGATCACCACATACAACCAAGTTACTCACTTGGTCTGGCGGGTGGTCAAGCGGCATGGGGGCCTCGATGAACGCAGAGCCAGTCAACTGGTAACAGCTTTCGCCCTGAACAAAATCTTGTGCTCTCTCCCATACTGTACATTAGCACAGACACAAACGCGAAGTGTTCAAGCTGCCCTTAACACACTTTAGAAAGCTGCCCTGCATCTCCCGGTACACGCCTATAGAGAGAAATCATTTGCCACAGGTCTCTTTCTTCCTTTTACTGACCTTTTGCACCTCCACAGGAATCGACAGCTGGGCCGACTGCCTGGCTCTGCGCAGGCCCATGGGCTGCTTCAGTGGTTGGGAATCCGGCCTGTTGACTCCCCCCCCCACGGGCCCTTCCCAGTAACCTCCGCCGTGGACCCATTCCTTCCAACATGACCCCACACCTTCATGAGGGAGGACGGCAAGCTCGCGCCCACTACCACGACCCCTTCCCTCTGGACACTGTCACATGCTACGTTGACGCGGAATATTACTCTACTGGTGGCTCCCCTGCTTGCGTGATTACGCCCGGCCCCACTGACACCCCAATCACCTCCACAGCAGGCCCGTACTCCCATCTATACTCCACCCTTACTCCTCGAACTGGCGGTGATCGTTCACGCAACTAGAGAACTAACTTTCCTACCCCTTTCTCCCCGCTAATGCATTTGCTCCGACTCTATGACGGCTATTAGAGCTCTTCGCGACAACTGACTTCCAGAAGATCTACATGAAGACCTCTCTGAAACGCTTTCACTCCCCTGCCCTGCCTAGGTGACTGTGGTGTGGGTGCCGGGCCACTCAAAGATGATCGGCAATCAGCTGGCTCACCAGCTGGCCCGCAAGATTACTAGCCGGGTGCTGGTGGTCCCTTGGCCTTCCCCGCCCATGGCGGATGAGGCATATTTCTACAAGAGGACCCTCGGACCGCACTACCAACACCTCCTGCCCTCGCTACAGACTCTTCCACCACCCCCCCCCCCCCCCCCCCTTCCCTACTCACTGCACAAATGCGCACCATTCGGGCAATCCAGCTGCACATACTCACCACTCCGGCACATCTTTACCTCTACGGTTATCGCTTAGACCCATACTGCCCCAGCTACCCCTCTACGTACGCAAATGTTGAGCACATCCTTTTCCCCTATCCCGCTGCCCAACGGTCCCGCCATTACTCTAACCCTCCTCCTCCGAACTGGCGGGTGTGGTTAGCGTCGGTGGCCCTCGTTGACCAGCTGGCCATAGTTCTTCTGGTGGAAGAATACTAATAACTCTTAGTTTGACCGCAAGTCAAGTCTCTCTCTCTCTCTCTCTCTCTCTCTCTCTCTCTCTCTCTCTCTCTCTCTCTCTCTCTCTCTCTCTCTCTCTCTCTCTCTCTCTCTCTCTCTCTCTCTCTCTCTCTCTCTCTCTCTCTCTGTATATCTCTCTCTCGCTAGCTCGCTCGCTCTGTCGCTCTCTTTCTCACGATTCAACTGATGAACCGCTTCTCTAAGAAATGCAGAGGAAGCTGGTCTGCGATCGTCACTCTTTTTTAGAAAGTCATGTTCCAGCCAAGTCATATCAGAGCGAATCTTTCTATGACCCATCCGCGAGATTTGCGTTCTCGCATGCGCACACGCGGCATAGAAACACCATGCCGCGACGTTGGCCGATCTCTGCGCGTCGTCTGAGCCATCGTGGCTAAAGCCTTCCTGGGCATCGATGCCATAACAACGGCTACTCGATTTGTATGGAACACCCACGCCAGAATTACGACTGCCCGCGTCAGTTATCCGCAGGAACTAAACTACAAGCACGCGCATCAGGTTGCGCCTATGTTCAGCGGGCGCTGAGAGCTCAACGATGGCGCGATCTCAAAAATGCCCGTGGGTCTTCGTGACCGAAACCCGGTTAATGACCAATCCCTTGCACGCAATCCAATTTTGAGCGATCAAAATTTGAGCAAATTTGATTGCTTACTTGTAACAATCAAATTTGCCCCCTTGGACGCAGCTATTGGTCACTCGGGTGTATTATTATAAAGCAGACCCACGAAACTTTCTTTAGGGTGTCGGAGATAACACCAGTATGGGGGAAGGAAAACACGACACTCGCCACTGGGCTGCTGTTATCACCCATACACAGCTCAAATGACTTCCAAGAGAGTTATGCGTGATCTGACATATCCTTACTACCTTCTTCAACACAAAACTTGCAACACAAGCGCAGCAGCCTGCCACCCACATATTTTGCCTGCACCCCGGCTTTGCGGACCCGGGTGGGTCTTTGCACTACAAACAAGTTTGTATATATTGTCAGTGACCGAGGCCACACAGAAATGACTGAAATCTCTAACAATAATGATAAGTCTTGTTGCAGTCGAAGGAAATATAGTTTGTTTAAAGTACGCAAAACCAGCTCCTATAGGGATGCAGAGCGGATTGTAGGGGATTCCATATAGTGCAGGATCGGTTATATACTGAGCACGATAGTCCTATCGCCAGCACTCGTGTCAAGGCTCCATTTCGGTATGCATCTCGCCATCCGAAGTGCGAAATATGGGCCGTTTTAAGATGTCCTCACCGGCGGCACCCGTTTCTTTCAATGTAAATTACTCCAGGAAAAGCCGGAACTGTGCCGTGTCACGAGGCAGACAACGTACAGGAGCTGCGTCAGTTTAGCTTCCACCGCAGACGCAGCCCGTGGTGGGCGCGCACAGCCGGCCGGCCGGCCTCAACTGCAGGCGCAGCGCGTGGTGGCGGCGGCCGAGGCGGGAGCGCCGGGGCAGCAGCAGCAGCAGCAGGAATGCACGACAGCCGCGCGTCGCGCCGGGCATGAATCGCGGCTCACGACTGGGCCACCTGGGTGGCTGGTTCGCCCTTCGGCCGTCATCTCGCGGCCCTCCATTTATCAAGGGGAACGCGTGGTCTCGCGCGCAGTTCGAGAATCAAAAGGCGGCCATTAATAAGGACCATTCTGGCAAGCTGGAAATAATTGAGCGAACGCCCATCATCTTGAGCAGAAGAGTTTTTCGCGCATCCACGGCGCTGCCGCCAGTCTTTACTTTCTTTTCCAAGATGGCGGAACTGCGGGGACCCGCCGGATCGCCATTACCGGTGCTGCGAGGAAGGGGCGCATCACGCGAATGACCGGATGCGCCGAATCCAAGGGCCGCCGGTGCACACCCCTTGTCCCGCCGCCAGGTCATCGGGGTTTCACCTGCGCAGCCCGAGTTTTATGGCTGCTCGCCGGCCGGCCGGCCCGCCCAGCTGGGAAGAAGGGACCGGCTCGCCCTCCCGACACAACGTGTCACATGCAACGCGCTGCTAACGGGCGCCCGCACCAGGAGAGCTTGCGCGGCGCGGACAGCGGGAGAGTCTGGAGGGTTTCGCGTACGCTGATGAGACGACCGGGGCAGCAACGTGTTTTGACGATTCGCTTATCCTGCTGCAGTCGGCGTTGTCTGATGGCGGAACGAAACGGCGACCGAAACGCCCTCTGCATTGAGACGCAAAAGGGTGTCCGGTGACTTCAATTTGCATGATGATCCCCGCTGAAGCTAGAACTCCCCCATAAACCTCAAGTAAGCCGTTAATGCAATGATGTTTTCGGCTGGATGACAACCAATGAAATCTTTTCAAATCCGACCTCTTACCATAACTGAAGATGGGAAGGAGATTAACATGGGTGTCTCTGTCCCTTTCTCAGAATGGCTGGATGACAACTGCTACCGATTGATTGACTGAGAAACTTTACTCCCAAAGTGGATTGAACATGCGAGTACATACGAGGTGTACGGGACTGCGTGCACCACCTCCTCGCGCCCTTGCAGTGCGCTCGCTTGGGCGTGGCGTAATGAAGATGCGCGCCCCAGTGGTGGATGGCAGCACAGCCATTAAGGCTGGCTCTCTAACCGTGGTGCATTTTGTACCACAAGACGTCTCGCCAGACATAGCACATGAGCGACGTGCATTTTTCCTTCCTTGTGGCACCATCCCGTTTTTTTTGGTCACTGCAGGGTGGAGGCGTCTGTCAATTTCTTCCGGCCGATGCTGGCTGACGTCAACAGAGTCCAATTATAGCGTCAAATTTTTTAAAACAGTTTCTCTACACCAAATTCTCTGGCATCCATTCCATTTCTAGGTGGCTTTTCGGTGTTATGTGTCCCACCTTTCCACCGCATCATGTTTTGCGGTTCAGTCTATTAGCTAGAGTGAGTTCCACTTGTAATTGCTCACGAATCCATAGTGCTCGCTTCCAATATCCCTTAGCGGGAAATCGATGTGGCTCGTAAGGCAGCAACTTTTGAAGGAGCGTCAAGGAACAAACGCATTTAATACATTCTCCTTACCTGCTGTTTGTAGCAGGGAAGTTCCCTGTCTGACATGTATACCTGCCAATAGTTGCAAATAACGTGCAACCAAGTCTTCATGGCCTGAAAGGGATCGACTTGAACGAGAAACGTGTATGCAGCATTACGAAACTTGAATGATCCTTGAGCTACTGGTGGATCCAAGGGTCCCCAAGTAGCATTACGAAACGTGCAGGGCGTGTCATCCCCCTCTCCCCTATTTGTCGCGTTCAGAGGAATGGCCCTACGACTCCACAACAGCATCTGCCACAAGGGTGGTTTTATTCGCCTCTGTCTTTGACTGCCGTGAGCACAGCTGCGGTCAACTCTCTATTATTGCAGAACCTCGGGTTCGAGGTCGCAGCGATTCCCCAGTTTTGTGCCGCACAATGTCTAGCTATCAGTCTTGTGCCTCTTGGGTGATGATGATGCTTAGCGGCTTCCCCTTTGTAACGGGGTGGCGTTGCACAGCGGCCTTAGTCGCAACGCCACTATACAATCACCTCGCAAAAAAAAAATACCAACAAAATAAATAAATAATAATATAAAAGTAAAAAGAAAATACTTCTACGAAATTTTCGTGCTAGTCTGACTTCTTTGTTCGCATGTCTTCCCAGATTGTTCTCTGCTCTTTTCCCACCAACATTCAAACCTTCTTTTACTAACCTCTACTGCTGTCCAATTCACTTTTCCGCTAACCTTAAAGCCAAGGGCCTCCGGAAGCTGGATGGCTCTCTCACTGAGGACTGGACGGATAATTTTGCACTCCGTTACAATATGTCGCATGGTTTCTGGCTCCTTGCCGCAGCCTGCGCATAGTTCTTTCTGTACTGGCTCGCGGATAAGCGTTTTTGTCCGCAAGCAACCCGCCCGGGCTTCGAAAAGCAATGCACTCTCTTTGGTATTATCGAATAATTTTTCCCTTGTGATCTCCTGCTTCCCGATCCTGTAGATATCTAAGGACTTCTTCGCATCCATCCTCTTTTTCCAGGTCGTTGTCTCTGTTTCTTTGACTTCATTTTTTATTGCCTTGGTCGTTTCCGCTGCACTTCCAGGTTTCATAGACTTTGTCCTGAGCCCTCTGGTTCTTTTCCTCCACTGTGTGTCCACGCTTTTCATGTAAAGATACTGTAACACTTTGGCCGCCCATCTCTGTTCATCAATATTTCTAAGTCTTTCTTCAAAAAATATTTTACTCTGTGCTTCTCTCACTTCGAAGGATGCCCATCCGATTTCTCCCTGCACTGCCTCATTTGTTGTTTTACTGTGTGCTCCTAATGCCAATCGGCCTACCGCCCTCTGATTTACTTCTAGCCCTGACTGAATCTGATTTGACACACGCTACTGCGTTTGAAAAGGTCAGTGCTGGTACCATTACACCCTTCCAGATTCCTCTCACTACTTCATATTTGTTTGATCTCCGCAGTGCTCTATGCTTCATGATAGAGGCGTTTCTTTTGCTTTTCATTCTTAAATGCTCCTCATGAATTTTTAGATACGCCTGACCTTCGTTTATCCATATGCCCAGATATTTGTATTCCGTTACCCATGGTATTGCTGCTTGTTGAACGAATACCGATTCGTTACGGGCGTTGTCATTAAAAACCAGAACTCCCGACTTTGCTGTGCTAAACTCTAACCCCAGTTCAGTGGCTTCTTCCCCGCAGATATCTGTGAGCTGTTGCAGACACTGTGTGCTATCTGCTAGTAGTACTATGCCATCTGCATATATCAGTCCCGGGATATGTTGTTCCGCTTCCTGTCCTTGCTCGCTGTACGCCATCTGTCGACGCCGTGGTGAACGACAGTGCGTACCATTCGCTGCTTGACAATTCAGAGCAACTTTTGAATCTGGTGAGATGTGCGTGAAGAGTTTTGTTGGAAAGACAAAAACAGTCAATGTATGATTATCATTAGTGCCACAACCCAATTATGATTATAGGGGTGATCAGTTATGCCCGACGTGACGTAACGGTGATGACGTAATGACACAAAGTTTACTTTTGGCACACGCGCGTGCATTTCGTCGCACCGGAACTCCTTGGTCCCAGCTGTAGTTTTTTCGCTTCAATCAAACAGAAAGAATGTGCGCGCAATGAACTGCAGGCTCTGTCGCTCTAAACAACGGATAACATGAAATCGGTGTCAAACAGCGGACGGCTGGTTGCAGCTTTCCGCAAATGAACGGGTCGAAAAAGTGGGCCGTGTATTTGTGAATTTCGGAAACAGTAGAAATTATAGGTATACAAGAATGATCATATCAGTGGAGCATATCTTTGGTTGGTACGCCTCAGGCCTACATACGAGTTTGGTTGTAGACTTAAAACGACCTTCGTACGTCGCGCGACGCATAAAATGTATGTATACGGGCGCTAAACCAGCTTCTCGTTTGGTGGCCCAGTTTCTCTTGCTGTACCATTGCCAATATCTTTTTTTTTTTTTGTAGCCCAAGTTTAAATGAAGGCCCGCTTGGCCAGTTCTTGAACATACGGCCCCGTGTAAGTGAGTAACGAAAACGTGCGTGATCGGTGCCTCCGAAATTGCCTTCTGTGCGCGGAACAGCGATTTGAAGTAACCGCAATTAAGTCGGAATAGCTGCTTTGCAGAGATGTGCGCCGTGACTGCACAAACTGCGTCAACTTGCGTTGGTTGCGTGCTTGCTACGGGTTCGTGCTTAGACGCATAACGCAGCTATGTTTTCCACGGGCGTATATGGCGGATCAACCCGCCGCGGTGGCTGAGTGGCTAAGGCGTTGTGCTGCTGAGCACGAGGACGCGGGTTCGATTCCCGGCCGCGGCGGCCGCTTTTCTGATGGAGGCGAAAAACAAAACATCCGTGTGTAGGATTAAAGATCCCCAGGTGGTCAAAATTAATCCGGAGCCCTCCACTACGGCGCGCCTCATCGCCTGCGTTGCGTCGGCGCGTTAAAACTCTACAATCATCAATCAAATCGCGCAGCACGTGCTTTCCTCCTTTCCTACCTCTCTGTAATATATCGGTAAATAAGCTTTCGTCGTCGTCGAAGTTCCGCCTCGTGGAAGTACCCCACATCCTGTCGTGTAAAAATCATATACTACTTTTTTTTTCATCGCACGCCTCTTTTCTTTCGCAGCTGATAAATATCCCATGAGCAAGGCTTCTGGGTGTCTTTTTTACGCAATCCTTCCGTGCATGTTAATATCGTCGCCACGTGCCTTTTCTGCGCACGACATCCACTGGTATAGCCCAACCGCAAGTTATCTCCCATCATCAGCCCTGTGGCCACGTGAAATCCTCCGCACCGCAACACTACCACCAGGAGAAGCAGTCTACAATCGGACGGAGCTCGGCGGATCACACGGTGGTGGCAGCTGTAGTGGCACACAGCTAAAGGCTTGCCTCATACACCTCATGTTTCTTCATTAACAGAGAGATATACAGTGTTTTTTTTTTTTTTGTTTGTTGCCGCCGCCGCTGCTGCTGCTGCTGCTCCTGCTGCTGCCGGTGTGTTGGGTGCTGTGTTGCCGCTTGTTTGTTTTGATAAACGCGCTAATGTCAACGCGCCAAGGAACACCTATGACGGCTCGTGAATTTTCGAAGATATGTGACGAGATGAAGGATGCCTTTCGTCAGGAATTTAAGGACTTCAGTGAAAAACTGAATAGCTAAATGCAGGAGCTTGAGAAAAAAGTGGATGCAATTCATGGGTGACAAGCATGACGAAGTTCTTGCCGAAATAAAGGCTCTCAGAAACGAAAATGCTGAGTTGAAAGCAGCGAACCAAGCGCTCGCTGAAAGAACAATTGCACCTACTGACGACGCAAGCAAGAGAGACTGATGAAAGAATAGTGGCTCTGGAGGAGCACACTAGAAACCGGAGCGTAGAAATAAAAGGCGTTCCACACAGTTCTAATGAAAACCTCCCAAGCTTACTTGAAAAAAACTGGGCTGGCAATTGCGGAATCTACCAAACCTGAGGATGTTGAAATATGTCACCGTGCACCAACCAAAAGTGTCACACCTGTTCCTAACATCGTCCTACAACTAAAACACCGATCCAAGCGCAACTTGATCTTGCAAAAAGCATGGAACACGCGGATCAGTACAGTTGACATCGGATTCACCGAACGAGCCCCAGTGTTCGTCAATGAACATTTTTGCGTGCAGTTGAAACAGCTGATGGGCATGACAGTGTCCCCCCAAAACAGAAAGCTGGTTGGAAGCATGCTTGGTGTCGGGACGGTAAGATTTTTGCCAAGAAAGAAGGTAACTGAAACAAGATTTGGATCGTCAACTAGCAGGACTTGGCGAACATTTCCTATGATAGCGTGTAAGTATAATGCGTATAAAGATTTAGCCATGGCGGAACCTTTAGAACTTCCTGGCAAATGCCTTTTTTCCAACATAGGTCTGAATAACACCTCGCTTACAATTTGTCACGTTAATGTGCACAATAAGCTCGAAACAAATACGAAGTGTTAGTAGACCTATTGCAAAGCTTTACACGCAATTTCGACATCATCATGCTTTCTGAAACGTGGTACACAAATGAGGCTGTCGTAGCTATCATATCTGGGTACTAACCGATCAGGAAAAAGAGGTGGTAGTGTTTTTATCGCCATGAGTGACGCCTTTCCTGCCTATATTGTACTGTGCCTGAATTATCTATAATGACCATGATTTCGAAGTAACTCGGGGGAAGAATTGCAAAGCATGCTTACCGCACTGGACAAGCAGAGTAGAATCGTGGGCCTGAAAATTAAAATGCGGAAAAACTAAAGTAATGCTCAATAACCTTGGGAGAGCATAGCGGTTTGAGATAGGTGGCGAAGCAGTGGAGGTGGTAAGCGAATATATCTACTTAGGCCAAGTTGTGACCCCGGATCCCAACCATGAGGCAGAGATAATTAGAAGAATAAGAATGGGGTGGGGTGCATTCGGAAGGCATTCTCAGGTTATGATAGGCAGCCTTCCATTGTCCGTGAAGAAGAAAGTGTATGACAGCTGCCTCTTACCGGTACTCACCTACGGGGCAGAAACTTGGAGGCTCACGAAAAGGGTTCAACTTAAATTGAGGACGACTCAGCGTGCAATAGAACGGAAGATGATAGGTGTAACATTCAGGGACAAGAAGAGAGCGGAGTGGGTCAGGGAACAAACGCGTGTTAAGGGCATATTAGTAGAAATTAAGAAAAAGAAATGGGTGTGGGCAGGGCATGTAATGCGAAGGCAAGATAACCGTTGGTGGATCCCTAGAGAAGGCAAGCATGGCAGGGGGCGGTAGAAAGTTACATGGGCAGATGAGATCACGAATTTTGCGGGGATAAATTGGTCGCAGTTAGCAGAGGACCGGGATAATCGGAGATCTATGGGAGAGGCCTTTGCCCTGCAGTGGACGTAGATAGGCTGCTGCTGCTGCTGCTGATGATGATGATGATGATGATGACGACGATGATGATGATTTTGAAGTTCTTACAATCTAGCACGCAGCGTACATAATATCTGTCGTATATCACCCACCTCGGAACCCTTTTTTGAATTTTTAGACCATTCTTCTGAGTATGCATCTAGATATAGATATGACCTTATCTTGGGTGGCTACTTCAATGTTAACCTAATCGGGCCCTCTGCTATCAGAACCGAGTTCTTAAATTTATTGGAGGCGAATAATTTGAGCAATGTAATTCACTGCCCAACATGCATCACAGCTACACATTCGTCTCTGCTTGATCTGTTTTTAATCAATATTGAACTTAACCAATATTGATAATGTATCGGCTGGAACAATAAACTGTGCTATTAGCGACCATTTGCCTATATAATTTGCAGAAAACAAAGCTTCAGTAAACAGTAAGCAAAAACACACCCTGCCTCATCGAAATATTTCGCAGGCCACGCTGACGCGTTTCCGGAACTTAGTAGGGACTGCAGTGTCGGAAGATGTTTATCGCGCATGGGACGCTGAAAGTGCCTACAAGATATTTTTCGTTAAATTTCAATCCACTTACATCAAGTATTTCCCGAAAAACTGTTTAAACAAGGTCGCAAAGCACAGTCGCCTAGGGTCAGCAAAGAATGCGTAAAAATGATACAAGAAAAAAAATGCTCTTTTCGCAAAATTCATGAAAAGCAGAGATATAGACGACCTTCAACGATTCAGAAAATATAGAAACAAACTAAACAAAACAATGCGCCACTCTAAAAAACGCTGCCTAAATGATATTTTTCCCCGGCCAAATTGTCCAGTCCTGAGAAAAACCTGGAAACAGATAAATAGTTTGCTGGGTTGTTTAGTGGCACACGGCATACAGATAATTCAGAATGGGGATGTGCTATCAGACTTCATAGTTGCCAACATGTTGAACGAACACTTTATTCACTTGACACAACGAAAGAATAGCAAAACACCGAACGCCTATCTTCCTATCTTCCGGTATGCAAAGTTTCTACTTCCCTCGTGCCACTGAAGCAGAAGTTTTTGTAGGCTACCAAACGCTCCAAAACACGAACAGCAAAGATGTCGATGAAATTCAACTACGACCGGTTAAAATTGTGCTGGATACAATTCCGCCCATTATAACGTATAGTGGCAACCTTTGATTAACTTCCGGAATTTTTCCAGAACAGTTTCAGATAGTGATACTCAGCACAGTACTTAAAGGAGCCATGAAGACAAAATACAAGTTAAGTTTATTAGAAAGACTGCTTAGTCCCGATAACAATGATACCAATATCATCGCAATCTCCGAACAAATAACGGAGATATTAAAGAAAGCGTGTGAAGCAGTCGCGACCCCCTAGCCAATTTCCCGCAACTTTTATATGACGTCACGAAACCTTGTTTGTGCGATTGGAGGCCGCCTAATTGACCTATCGTGACGACACATGACTGGCCGTCTGTAATGGGGCCTCTAGTTCCATTTGACCGCATCACTTGAATGCCAACGTCCAGCTAACGCACTGAGAATTCAGTTTTATCGTTGGCCCGTATGACGTCATTCTTGCTCATAACACGTCACTGTGGCGCAAAATTTAAAATTTTTTAAATACTTCTTGCTTTTTTTCGTTAAAAAACATCTTTTGTGGCTCTAATGTAACTGAGTGAGATACTGAATCCTAGTTCTTTCAAATTAAATCAAGTTGTTATTTCTCTTCATGGCTCCTTTAAAAGCGGTGACAAAAACGACTTTACAAACTATAGACCTATATCCGTGCTGCCAACTTTCTCTAAACGTATCGAAAAAATAATTTCTTCGGGAATTACAGCCTTTTCTGATAGGTTTCTCCTTTTTTCGGACGCACAGTATGGATTTCGACGAGTAAAATCTGCCACACAAGGACTACTACTACAAAAATAAATCATATTGGACGGTTTTGAGTCGAAGCTGTTAACTCTGGGAATTTTCGTGGATTTTTCGAAAGCGTTCGACAAACTTAAACATGCTACGTTAATAACTAAACTTGAGCGATATGATATCCGAGGGACAGCTTTAAATCTAATCAGAAGTTACTTGCAGTTACGCAGTTAGTCCGTCGTCATTAACGAAACCCATTCCAAATTTCTTTTTATCTGTGCAGGGGTTCCACAAGGCAGCATTTTAGGGCCGTTACTATTTAATCTCTACGTCAAAGGTAATATCAAAATCAATACAGATGCAAAACTTGTAATAGATGCAGAATAACCAGCCTTTTCCTCGCTGCCAATACCAGTGAAGAATTAATTTGTGTAGCAAATAGTACACTGGAAAAACTGCATGAAGGGAGTATGACTAACTCCCAAGCTATCAACATACTAAAAACTAAATCAGTTGTTTTCAGAACTAGAAATACATTAATGCATGGCCCTCTTAATTTATTCCTTGGTGGCTCTAAAATACCCTGTGTTCAGAATGTCAAAATCCTGGGTGTTACAGTTAATGAACATTTATATTGGGACGCGCATATTGATAAAGTAAAAATTAATCTTTCGAGAGCATGTGGGGCTATAGGCAAGGTCTGGTACCTTCTTCCACTAAATGTTAAATTGCTTATTTACAGCTCATTATTTTACAGGCAACTCACCTATGCTCTATTTGGTCCGGGCCCTATTTGGTCTATTTGGACTACTACACAAAGCCATTTAAATAAACTTAGAACATTACAAAACAAGGTATTGCGTGATGAAACAAACCGCTCTCGTGATCCCCCCCCCCCCCCCCCCGCCTACAGATCTATACCGCGATATAAAAATGATTCCAATTAAGTGTCTATATTCACACATACTTGTACGACACTATATAAAGGAAATGAAGACTGGAAGTAGGTTCTTGCAGGATGCTACTTGCAGGTAGGATCTTGCAGGATGCAGGACACACACACACACACACACACACACACACACACACACACACACACACACACACACACACACACACACACACACACACACACACACACACACACACACACACACACACACACACACACACACACACACACACACACACACACACACACACACACACACACACACACACACACACACACACACACACACACACGCACGCACGCACGCACGCACGCACGCACACACGCACACACACACACACACACACGCGCGCGCACGCACGCACGCACGCACGCACAATAACTCGAACGCTCCGTTGAATCCCACATTGGCATAATCCCCTCTCCAAGACTAACTACGGAAAGCAACTAGTGTAATATCAGCTGCCTTACACCCTAAACCAACTAGTATACCTATGTATGTACAGCCGGAAAACTTAACGCTTAAATTGTGGAAGCTATATAATGTTGATTTCGTGCCCTTCTGCTAAATGTGCATACGTGTTTGCATTTACGCTCGTTTTTGTATTGTACCATGATACTATAGTTTTGAAATTCTCTAGAATATAAACAAGGCGTATATTTATTTTTTATGAACTATGCATTCTAGAAATTGCTATGTTCCTTTTTTTCACCTGGTTTTTTCACACTCTGTTGGTCGACTGACGCTCGACTTGTTTCTGCTCATTCATTTTCTTTTCTTCTCAATGTATGATATGACATTTGCTTTGTAATTATAAATTGGCCGTCGACGTGTGTACACGGGGTAGGGTCCTCGTCAAGCCAGTGCATGTTCTGGCTTTTGACTACACTTCTTGCAACATGAGATGTAAATGAAGAAATAAATATATTTGAATTTGAATTTGAAATTTATGGCAGATCAATCTCAGGCGCAAAGCGGAAAATCAGCGCGAAATCCAGCGTGGTCACTCTGCATGAAGGGTGTACGTGTGCCCTAAATACTTGGCACAGACATGTATACGGAACCAACGTTTTATGAAGCTCAAAGCAACATGTACGCACCGTTTGCGGACACCTGTCCCTTTTGTACGATCCCTGCGTCCGAAGCCGACACGAGCAACCATCTATGAACCTGCCCTGCCCTTCGAACCTCTCGCCTGCAACACCTCCGGGGCACAGGGCTCCATCCTGGGAGACCCCCTGATCTACAGCGGTGTATAAAAGACTACCGGTCTCTGCTGACGTTTCTGCGTGAAACCAATGTGATGTTCTATATATAACTGTTATGCCGTAAGGCAAACTCTCGCAAAAAAAAAATGTAGATGGCATTGGGAAGCTGTTGGAGGGCCGCGGACGTTCGTTGCAGAACATTTAGGCTCATTTTCGCGCTATCACCATCTGGTGAGAAAAACTGAATTAGCCCCGTTCTCGAAATTTAAGTTGGCAGTGCGGCAACAAAGATCCGGCGAAGAATGTACGAGGGCCGTCATAAGTAATTGGAAAAAAGGATTCGGGAATATCACAAAATATTTATCTTGCTGGCTTCATGACAGCCGTTACCAGTTTACAGGAAACTTTTTCTATTAGGGAGGATTCCTTTAAACGCACACCAATGGAGCCAGGCAGCTTTCGGAAGAAGAAATTCCTGTAAGTTTACGAGACCGTGTTCCAATTACGTTTGACGGCACCTGCACATACTTCACAAAGCAAAGGGGATGTAGCGCTCCCACTTAGCTATAAATAGGGTTCAGCGTTTTAGGTTTTTATTTTGAACGCATATTTTCGTTTGTTATCCGTGAATATATATACTGCAATACATTTTTTTTCGGTTTTTCGCGGAAAGCATGGAATCTGGCTTTAGCATTGCTATAACATAAAATTAAATAAAACGATAGGCATATATAAAAGGACATGTTCGTTCAGAAAACCGGAACATCAATGAAAGAATGAGCACGCACACAAGTGCAAGCGAGTGAGATAGACTCCACACAGCAACCCCACGCTGCACTTCCAATCAAGTCACGGTAATTTTTTTTTTTTTTTTTGGCGATAGTATGCCCTTTGGCATAAAGTCTTAGAGGTACAGGTTGGCACCCGTTTCCCGGAGGAAATCCAGAAGACAGCGCTGGTGGGGCCCCCACAGCCATCGTTGCAGATCAGGAGGTCTCCCAGGATGCAGGCCTGTGCCGCGAAGGTGTCTGGATCTCGCTGCACTCAGGGAAGGGCACGTCCATAGCAGGTGGTTGGTGTCGGCGTCTTCGGCAGGAACCGTACAGAAGGGGCAGGTGTTGGTAAACGGGGCATGGTATCGTGGTGGCCACGCCCGGGTTACCGCAGGAGATAGGGCCACCCCAACTCGAAGTCTACGCAGCAGGACCTCCTCCCAGCGAGCGAGCCCACTGGGAAGGTCTGTTCCACACGGTGGGATGAGAGCGCGTGTGGCGCGACGCAGATCTTCCTTTAGTTGGAGAAATTGTTCATGTGGGTCCGTTGTCAGCAAGGGCAGCGGTCGTGGAACCGAGGAGAGGTGACAGGAAGTATCCGCCGCAGTCACGATAATTCAATCCAATTATAATTCACGCAGACGTGGTTCCCCGTTTTTTTTTTTTTTTCAGTAATAGGCTCGAGCTTCTTTCCGTTTGTCGCCCTAAGTCTAGAGGAGGACCATAGACTTGGGGCGACAATGTGTGGAAACGAAGGGCCGCGAAGGCCAATCAAACAAATTTGATCGCCAGAAGTTAACTGGAACCACGTTTTATGCGAAAGCATGGTGGAAGCATAAAGCGGCGCCGGCACCCACCAAGAAAAATCCCCAATGGCTGCGAACGCGGGTATGTGCCGACAGGCCGTCGTCGCCATTGGCTGCGATCGCGGGATGCACCGGCCGGACTTGAGGCCTAACGTTACGCTCACCCATCGGCCGCTTCTGCTCCTCTCTGCCTCGCTATCGACTGGTTTCACATGTGCGTAAGTACACCTATGCCTTCGGATCCTCAGACATAAGCACTTATTCCCGTTCTACATGGTGCGAATTTCGCCTGCAAATTCACAGCTGCGGCGCCGCTCATGCGGCAAAACGATCTATTTTTCCTAGTTTCACTGCTGCGTCACATTACCAAATGCCAAGCGGCGTTCACAGGAGACGTTGAACTGTTCCAAACATTTGTCAATTTGCCACAGCACCGAGAATAGATCGCTTTCCCGCACGACTGGCGCCGCAGCTGCGAATTCGCGGACGGAATTCGCGCCATGTAGAACGGGCTTTAAGGGTCCTGAGCAATTTTTTGAGCACAGCGTGTGCGGGCACAAAGTGCAGTCTTTGTCAAAATTTTCTAGGCCAAGCCCCAAACGTGCAGGCCTCAAAAAATTCAATGTATACAGGCTTACGTCCCCAGAGAGGCTAAAACGTTTTATGCTGGAAAGCAAGGGAAAACGTCTTTCGTTCTTACTGCCATAAGATATTTTGTCACATTTAAAGGAAAAGCTTTTTCTTTGAATTAGTTGTGGTCGAGAAGGGTTAGGATTGACCTACAAAATTTTGACAAAGGGCGAACGTGCTGCATGCCGTGTATCCCGCAGCACGCATCTTCTCTCTCCCCCCCACCCCCCTCCGCCCCTTGCTCCGCATGATCCCGGTGTTTGTAGAAACCGAACTGCGTCGGTTAAACCGGTAAAAATAAGCTCAGTACACTTTAATCGGTTCTATTCGGTGCAAACCGAAAACGCGAAACCTTTACAATATATTAGCGGCCAGGACCTGCAATAGAAGAAAATGCTGAATTAGGAGGACGCAACAACAGGGCAACAACAAGGATAACAACAATAATATTAATGACAAAGAGTATACTATAAGAAGCAGAAACTACTAGTTGAACTTTCGATTTACCAGACACTAGCATAGATGTAAAAAAAAAAAAAAAACCAAAGAAGTATCAGAACATACGAAAACAAAGCGGACAACTTTGATTCGTTCGTCAAAATGACGAGGGGCATGCTGTTATATCTTACCCCTTGTTCAGCTCGACCCTTTCCTGTCTCTATTTGTGCTTCCAGAACGTTGGCCTTTCGATTTAGACGAGCGTAAGTTGTTCGTACGGTTCATTTGCAAAGTAAAATTATACCAACCATACGCTATTGACCCGCAGCGACACAAAAAAATGTGTTTCAGATGACATCTAAAGGCCATGCAGAATTTTACAATAGGGACTTATACTGCTGAAGCTCATATATCATGAGCTCAATCACCTCGTTGTTACGCGGACGAAATCTCAGTTTTCTCAGTGCTTATTATAATACAGTGTCTATGCGAATACCTTCGAGATTGTTCACCCATTTATTCGTCTTCATCACACCAGACCGTGACATGGCAGCAGTGGCAGCCGGTAGAACTTGTTATGAGGGTCGTTGAATTTGCTTCGTACGGAATCGTCAGTTTTAACCTCCTTTGCGCGTTAAACGTGCCCCTTTTACTTCCACGTGGTACTGCCGCACTTTTGTGTTGTAGCACTTGAAAATACATTTCCATGCAGCAAGTTCTTAAATTTTCTTCTCATTCGGCGCATTTTCCGCTCTTTCGCATTCCAATCGGACATGTGGCTGCATTTAACACTTGCATTAAAAAGCAATGTGATTCACCAACACCACCGATTCCACATCAGCGCTCAATTTTTCGATGCGAATAGTATATAAACATGGCGAATCCTGGAAGATTTGGTGGGCTCTATTGTTTAGCGTCGCTTTTTGATACCGATTTCAGCCCCGGAACACGTACCATTCCAAAAAAGGAAAAAAGAAAAAGAAAGCAAGGCTGCCCTAACAGGGTCCGTGAACACCTGGAAATAGGCAAACCGCCTAGCAATTGTATATGTATACATATCCAGGCAGTTATCTCTACGCTTAACACCGGTGGTCCGGTTCGCACGTACCAATTTTGTTTAGCGCAAAGAAAACCTTGGTGGCGCTCGAGTCACATCAGTACATAACGGCGTCCGGTGCTAACCGGAGCAGTTGCACTAAAGAGCACTGTTGACCAAGGGCACACCAGTGCTCCTTTAATTGAAAGCGAACATTGGGATGGTTTTTACGAAAAAAAAAAAAAAACACCGCATCTATGTTAAAAAAAGCGTCGAAAAGAGTAAATAAATACACAATGCCCACATATCCGTTCCACAATTCAACGCTAATGCGAAAGCATTAGCGTTGAATTGTGGAACGGATATGTGGGCATTGTGTGCGGCTCCACGTATCACAGCTACTGTTCATGTAGGCGGTTCCGAGAGAGAAAAGTCTTTAATGAGACCGAAGAGGTCAGCCCTGCATAATGCTGGGCTTGCTACTTAAGATGGTTGGTGAGCATGTGATGAGGGTTAAATGCTAACAGGCCGTTCAGAGTGGTAAACAAATGTCACTTGGAAGGCGTGTGTCGCGTTCGTTCAGATTACGTGGCAATGACGTGGTGCCTACAGTGGCAGGCGTACAATGGTGCGCATGAGTCCTCTTATCATCATCATTATCACCAACCGCTTCCTTCTCTTCCTCTTTCGGTTACTATGACAGAGAGGCTTTATTTGATTTGGTTGTAGGGTTTAACGCGCCGGCGCAACGCAGGCAATGAGGCGCGCCGTAGTGGAGGGCTCCGGATTAATTTTGACTACCTGGGGATCTTCAAGGTGCGCCGAAATCTCGTACACACGGGCGTTTTCGCTTTTCGCCTCCCTCAGAAAAGCGGCCGCCGCGGCCGGGAATCGAACCCGCGTCCTCGTGCTCAGCAGCCCAACGCCTTAGCCACTAAGCCACCGCGGCGGGTGACAGAGAGGCTTGGACAATCACCTTTCATGTACGCTATTAGCGGAGCGGGGTTTGCCACTCATCTAATTGCTGCTTGCGTAATTACCGTGCTCAAAATTATCCTTGATGACTGAGCGTGCTCAGTATACTACAGGAGATAAGTATACCTGTCTGTCACACCTGTTTCCACGTCCTCCAATGCCCCAACCCGTTCGCTAGGTTCACCTTTAGTCAGCTGGAATCATCGAGCGGTTGTTCCTGATCATGAGACTGTTGTTTCCATAATCAAAGAAAGAGGTGCAGCGTCGCCGTACTAAAATTGCGCCACGTGGTTGATAGATAATACGTCGCTTGGAGCGCCCATTAATGCCCAAAGTTCGGTGCGCCAGGGCTGCCCCCTACGCAATTTGAGGCTAGTAGAAATTAACACGCAATAGTCATATCAAACAGACTTACTTTTCCAAACAAGACAAACGACAACTACGGCGAACACCTTTACGTGATCGAGTAAATATTTGATTCGTCTCTCCTGAGCAGCCCTCGGAAGGATCTCTTGAAATTTTTTTCATCCCACGTATGTACAGAAAACGTGCATACCGGCGCCTCCGTTTGCCGCTAAGTAGATGTAATATAAGAGGCACGTTAAGTGTATTTGGAAATATTTGACGACCGAAAGCCACACTTGTGACTTGAACTCTCAACAGGGACCGCGGCATGTGGCGTGGGATTACCGAGGTGGCCTGTCGCAGAGTGCCTTTTACCGTTTCACGACAGCGAGCGTTTCTCAGTAGCGAAGATGGATGTAATCCCTGCACTTGTTGTCTTGTCCAGCCCAGTTAAACGCGAATAAAAGCAGCGGTTGAATAATCTGGCTGCTCGAGCAGCGCATATTCAGCGATGACGACCGACTCGGGCCAAATTCGAACGGCCGCTCCCCGAGTGAGTCGCTCTGTTTTCTCTCGGCGCGGCGCGCGTCGCCCAAGTGGCACTTCATTTCGGCCTGCGCGGAAGGGCTTCTGCTCTTGTACATTCCACGCGTCACGTCTTATAAGCGCAGGCGGCCAAGAGAGAAAACAGAGTCCGGCGCTCAAATTAGCAATTAACTTTCGTGCCCGCTACACAAACACTTTAAAAAGTGCGCGCGAGAGCGCCAATGAGCATGTTTGCAGAACCCACTCGCACCCAGCGTCTACTCCAGTGCGCACTCTGCCCGCCGAAATCGTAAATAAGGCCTCAAATTTGCATTTTCACCAAAATTAAAACCGGCTCGTGCCGTTTTTCACGGGGCCTTCGGCGCGTCTCGCAGCGCCTAGTTCGCTCCATCCCCGCGCTGCCGTGCGTGGCGCTGCATAACGCCGACGGCCGCGCGCGCCTGCACTGTGTCTCCTGGCCGAAGCTATTTGGGCGCGCTGTAAACGGCGCGGGAGAAGCGGACCACCGGAGGGGGGAGCAAGAGGAAAAAGCTCGTAATTTACAGACTTTTGTTTCGGCGCTCCTCTCGGCGAGCGGCAGCGCTTTATTATTAGCACTCGCCGTTATGATTGTTGATCGTCCTATCTCTTTCATCCACCCTGCGCACACAGAGACGAGCAGCAGCAAGAAGTGCCACCGCCGGCAACGACAGCCGGCGAACGTGCTCTTGTCTTGCATCAAAGTCATTTGCATTTTGGAACATAATTTAGGATTTCCTTGCTTGTTCTGGCCCCGGGCTCCTCGCTGTTGCAGCGGGCCTCCATAAAGTGTCACTCGCTCGGCGTGCTGGACGGAGTGTGGCGAGACCGCTCGCCAGTCGCGGCCACGTTCGCGGGCTGCGCGCTCGTAAAGTAAGCCGCGCGCGCCCACCAGGTCCCGCGCGCGCTGCAATGAATGGCGCCAATTTGGTTAGTGCGCCCGAATCATTTGGCTGCCTCGCGCAGCCCATTCTTTTTTTTTCTGCGCGGCAAGTGAGCGCCATCCTGCACATCGCACGACTCGTTGCGTTTGCTCTGCCGGTCGATGCTTCCGTTGCCAACGATGCCAGGAGCCGCTGTGGCGTCCACGCTTCGGCGGGGAAACACCTCCTCGTTGTTCTTAGCAGAACGCGAAAATATGGCTCTGCTTTGCGTGAAGTGCGCCTCTTGTTTTTGCCGGGCAGCACTCGCTGGTTGGCTGGCCGAGTTCCTGACGCTGTCACGTGGCAGCGCTTCCTGCCGCTGGCGCAAAACGCCTCTGAAGTTTCTCCCTGATTTGGGAGCGAAATTCGCTGCTTGATAAACACATGGAAATGACGTGTTCCCTCAATTTACACGAGTAGCGCAACCATGCTGTATTTGTATAACTCGCTAATACGCCTTGGTAGGCATGGGACATACCATTCGCCATGTAACCTAAGATTGAACGGCTGATCAGACTTCGTGGTGAGCGAATAAATCTCGTTGGCTGATACTGGAAAAGTGACCGGTCGCCGTACTTTTCACTCAATTATAAAGGCGCACATTCCCTCCCTTCCGAAGCCGCATGAACTACTTTCAGCTTTCTGTGGTCATATCGCTTACAAGACTTGACACTTTCCCCCTCATTTTCGTCTTCTGTCGATGCGTCTTTTTAACTTGGCTGTACTTAACTCATGATCTCTTGAGTTAACGTATATTTTTCTCTGTTTGGCAAAAGCTTATTTGGTTGTGTCTTTCCTTTTAATCGGTTGTGGAGTGATGTTCGTCAGTCGGCGGCACTTGCAGCCTTATTGCCGGGTATTTTCGATTTTCTTTCTTTTTATATAATGCATTGCCAAGTTTGTTAAATGCTTTGTGCGGTTTCCTTCAGAGATATTGAACAACAGGCGCTCAGTGGAAGGGAGAATCAGTGGCTGATGTTGTATCTCTTTATTTATCAATTAATGTAACACATTCTTGCGTCAACGTGTGTACCTTCTACCTTCATTTTTTTATAGAATCCATGGAATAACTTGTACTCTGATATTTTAAGAAACAGGTCTTCATTAACTCGCTAAACTTCATTCAGGCCCCCAAGGATGTTGTTTTCCCCTGAAAAAGAACGATAACGAATATTGACACGGTTTCAAATTTCCCCCTACCCAACGTCAATAGTGACGTCATTATGTAAATAGCCCTAAAAAAGAGTAATCAGCACCTTAACTCCATCGGCGCGATGGAATGGAACCAGAGGCGCCACTACAATTTGCACAGTCATGTTTAATGGCGGTCGCTTTTGGCAGTGACCGCCAAACCCACAAACTCCTCCTTGTGACGTCATGAGGGGAATGCGACAAATTGGTTGGTTAGTGTGAGCCACCAATGCTTCAGCTCAATAATTTGATGTTTACGTTAAAATTGACACGATTGATATTTTAACCACGAAGTTTTTTCGAACGAACCAAAAATGTCTTCGTGGCCTTTTAAGTCTTGTTGTTAGCTAGCTGGCAAACACAGCGTGTGATCGAAGCTCGCGTAGTCCGGCTGCTTACACTCAGAAGTTAGGCAGCAATGCACGGTGCACAGGCTTCTGCTGGGACCCAAGAGGACTGAAATGTGCCAGGCGTGTCTTTAGTACTTTGTCTAGAGCGCCTCTTGAACCTTTCACAAAATGACATCGGCTGTTTGATAACATGCTTATTTAATCATATTTCTTACCCTGCCCACAGATCAAATTGCAAAGGCGCTTCACCCATCTCCTGGGCACGTGCTGTGAGCTGCCCTGCACGCACTTTCATCTCCGGCGCAGAAAAGGAGCCGGGGCATAGCAGCATTAAAGGTGTCTCATCCTGAGAGCAAGCAGTTGACGACAGAATAGTTCGCGCCTTCGAGGGAGCCAGCACGAAGGAAAGAGCGCGCCCGCCAAGGCGGGACGGGCGGCGACGCACGGCCGCTCCTCGGCGCGCGAGGTGCGCATAGCTCCCGGGCGAAGCCGTCAGCGCCGTGACATGTTTTATACACAGAACTAAGGGGGAGCCCGGTGTAGTGGATCGCGCCGACCAGTCTGCGCGCAATATCCTGCCAACGACTTCGCACCAGTCAATCTGCGCTGGCAGCGGCGGCGACGGGAGCCAAAAGGGTACGTCAGGCTTAATCTCGCGGCCAGATCATATTCTCCGGACGACGCTCTGCCCCCTTGGCTGCTGGCGAGGAGTGGAGAGAAAGAGCAGGAGGAGGGCCTCCAAGAGTTGGACGGAAGGCGACGGCAAGAAAAAGGCAGAAAAGGCACTGCCGTGACAGACTCGCTCCGAGTGCATGTAAGCATATAAAAAGATTGATTCCGAATCTCGGGAGAAAAGGAGGTTTTATGAATAGCCCCGGATTAAGAGACGGGAAAATTTATGCCACCGGAACGTCAGCTTAAATATTTTACCGGCGCTCTTCTTGCCCTTGTCGCTTCTAGCTCACCCCTTTACGGGCGGAAAAAAAAAAAAAAAAAGAGAACACGAAACCGTAGGCTGGCGGGAATCCTGGGCTGAGATAAATAAGAACGCTTTGGGAGCGGCAGGCCCATTTCCACCGCGGAATCGCAAGTCAGAAACCCCAGGGTGACGAATTTGAAAGACGTGGCGCTCGATATTTCATGGGCACCAAGAAGCCGCGGCTGACGGCGGCCGAGTTGAAGTCGCGCTTCTGAGCTTGTTTTCATTTGGGCGAAATTTCCCGAGAGCAAGTGATTCATGCGTGGATTTAAATTGAGGCCAACGTCGCTTCCTGACGTGCTCGCCGCCACGAAAGAAAATTATACCTGGCACTCGTGTTTTCTTCACTTGCTGGCAGACCATAAAGAAGAAGAACAAGAAGGAAAGGAAGAAGGAGAAGAAAAAGGCAGTGTCTTTCTTTCATCGCTATTTTCCCGAATAAAAAAAAAACTTCCTTCTGAAGACTCCGTAAGTGTGCAAGTAGCGAAACAAAAGAATGGTAGGCAGTTTTAAATTGACGCGCTAGCGAAAGTGACGGCTATATACTGGCGTTATTACCGACTTGCTTACTGCAAGCATGAAGAATTATTGCTACAACACTGTCTCCAACCTCTACCCCCCCCCCCCCTCTTTTCTTACCTTTTCCGTGTGACAAGATGTGTAGTGCTCTTCTTCATTTTCGCATCAACTGCGGGAAAATGTACACATTTTATAAAAAATACAATGTCCACTTTATACCTGTCCTTTGACAGCTAGAAGGCATTATTATGGAATACTCGTGGCTGAGCGTCGCGAAAAAGAAGACAGAGGACGTTGTTAATGCAAAAGCATTAAAATGGCCCACCGAGCGAAAAAAACCGGCGTCGGCGCCGGCGTTGTCGGGCTACAGCGTTTGGTGTCTGTAGCGGCTCCCAAACTCCATTGGCAGCGACACGTTCCATAGCGCGCGTGTGAGAAAAAAAAAGAAAAGAAAAAGAGCGCACCCATTGGCTGCGAACGTGGGTATGCGCCAGCCCGACCTCCGGATTGGCTGCGACGTGTGACGTTGTTGCGAAAGCAACGCAAAGAAGGAGCGCGGCGTTCAGTTGGACATTCAACAGAGTGGCCATGCGCCGGTTTGACCTCAGGCCTAACGTTACGGTATGAGGCCCAGCGTCGTCCACCGGCACCCGCAGGTTGACGTACAACGAGCTTGGCATTAGCGAGTTTAAACACCACTTTAGCGCGCCCATAGCGTTAGCGGGCACGCTAACCGTAGCATAACGAGGCGCTATCCGTTTGCGATTGCGGCCCGCAAAACGTTAACGCTACAGCTAAAACGCCATACTAAAACTCCTGATTGTCTCGAACGCCGTTAGGGTTAGCGTTATAGGCTCCGTGCGCTGGAATGGTGGTGACACAAGCGCCTGAACAACTAGCGCCATCTACGGCCACTGGAGGCATTTATCGGATGTTGTGGTCGTCGCTTGCGCCCTTCCCCATACTGCCCGTGCTACGCTCCGATGTCTGATTGCTCAAACCAGCGCGCTCGTTTTAACGGTTTTAGAGAGGCGTGAGATAATAGCTCGTTTTCTTTTTTGTCTAAAAAAACCTCAAAACGCGGTCGCCAGCTACACGCCGCAAACGATGTTTACTGCGTCCGGAATGTTTCGAAATGTTTCGAATCACACCCTTGGCTGTGTAGTCCGGTGCTGCGTGATGAGGAGCTAGCGAACGCAACGGACCCGTCCGGTGTTTCCAGCAATGGCGTTGGGCACATAACAGGCGTGACCCTGGGCTGCGACTTTTAGTTAAAGGTGGGTACAGTGAATGGTTATGAGTTCTGTTGTAAACACGCGGCTCATGCATCTCTGCACTTTATTATGAGTTCAGTGAGTCTAAGCGAGGTAGGCGGGGGAAGCTGCACGCGCAAGGCCGGGTGCCACGTCTCGCGTAAACATGCTGATGTTGCTATGTTCGTCAACTCATAACGGTGAGCACCAGGCAGTTATCGCCAAATTTTAGCGCCGGTATCAACGCCAGTGTTCTAGCTCTGTAAGAATCGGCGTAATTTTAGTTGGCCGCGATATCTGCGTCAAAGCAGCGGCCGAGGACGCACGGGCAGAAGCTCCGCGCGTACACCTAGGAAAGGGTAAGCAGAGATGAGCACCATAATACAGAAGAGGAATAAACGATACAGACTGCTAAAGCATAAGCAACACGTAATGCTAAAATGCCGGGAAGGCATAAGCTCAGCGCCCCCCCCCCCCCCAAAAAAAAGAAAACGACCGACACCGTCACTGCTTCAAGATGATTGACGCGCATATTAATGGCCCATTCGTTTAGCTGCGGTGGTTGCCAGTGGGATCACTGCAGTTTCGTGTCAACCGTTGCGCTGCGTCCTATTGCGTAGCACTCAGGTAAGATTGCTGGGGTGTATGCTGGCGCGCTGAATTGTTCCAGATGAAGTTCGCGTTGCCTATGCAAGTTTCTCCTGGCGCCGGGCTGTCGCAGGTCTCCCCGAAGTTGACAGCGGGTGTGCACAGAAACAAGATCCCACGGTATAAACCACATTCACACAAAACAGCAAAACGAACGCTTATGGCCAGAAGTCGATCGGCGTTGTTTACATTGCTCGTCGCACTGTGCGGGTTCATCGCTATCGCCTTTCCGCTTCATTTCAAGGGAACCGAGATAAACTATTTTTTCGTCAGCCTCCTCGCGACCTTTTTAAAATGTTGCGGGAGCCGTAGACCCAGCAATACATACAGAAATACGCTCTACTAGCTCGACTTTCTCACAACGACTGCGGAATCTCCGCCCGGTACAGCCGCTCCTTCGGGCTGACCAACATCCGATTTCTGACGGCGCCGCTGCTCGGCGGCGCTGCGGTCGCGCTCGAAACACCAGCGCACGGAGCCTATGATATTAAGCCTACATGCTGTCCTAATAAAGGCTCTTAGTTAATGACAAATGCTCTTATAATCATGGTAACGGAGAGAAGGGAACGACGCCGCGGATAAATGATGATTATGATGATGATGAATACAGGACACCTGATTTTAGTACGCACCACGCCGAGCTTCACACAACCGCTGTTGTCTCACCCAAGGGCGCAGCAGTTGCCAGTGAGACAGGGGGCTCTGCGAGGTGCACGGCGGCGTCCACAATACCGGTATATCCGTTCGGTAATAAAGAATTAAACCCACGGAGCAAGATAAACAGGAGCGCCGACTTCGCTCTCTCCTGCGGGCTCTTAATGTCCATCACTCGCGGAGCGCAATGTAGATGGCGCAGCGAATGGTCCGGCGGCGAAGCGGCCGGCGTTCCCCGTGCGCCGGCGGGCGCGTTGGCGGAACGCATTCCGTCGGCTTTTGTCGTCTGCTTCGGTGACGGTAGTTTTGGGCACGGAGTGCTTTGGGCCTGCGTTGGCGCCGCTTCGCGTTCATTGCGCTCCTCCTTCGCACGGCTTGATTAACTTGTTCGACAGCACCTTCTGGGTAACCCGAACCCGAAGGAATTGAGTGGTCGTACGGCACGGCAAAGATGCGCTAAGGATTGGTTTGCATGGCGGGAAAACAAAATGTAGAGCGCACATATAGACATATGGCTGCTATACAAACACTAGCTTTTGAGCAGTGCTTGCCGAAAATGTCACTCTGTTTTGTAAATTTGTGAACACAGATTCGGCTGTGTTTTAACAGGTTTTACAAAAGGCGAAAGGAGCAACTGGTTCTGATCACTAGCGATTATAAAAGTTGCCTCAGCTTTCTCGCAGTTCTCCAACGTACGTCCAAAACAGAGTGTGCCTAGAACACGGACCGGCACTCACACGCTCATCAGAAAAGAACAGAAACGCGATAACATCACCCGCGACTGCCCGCGACGTAGCAATCTGCTCAAGATCGAGGCCCTGACAGTGCGGTCTTTTCACAAGCCTTCATTTTGCGATATTTGAATTCGTCCGGACCCTATATCTCTGTGGTGATGACTCGCCAAAAGAAAAGGTTGGACGAGCCGATTGTTTTGCTGGTCAGCCGCTTAAAGAAAAAAAAAAAAAAACGCCGGGAACCCTCGTAGGCCCAAAATTGCAGCCATACAAATCGCAGCATTTTATTTGGAGTCCACGGCGTTATCGACGAGATAACACGACCGTATAGCGACAGTGAACATCGGGCGGTAAGTTGCGGTATGAGTTACAATGAAGGTTGCGTTTGATATTCTTGGGTGCCTTGTCATGATGACAGTGATTTTGTACGCTTATTACAACAGGGCAGCCGTCCAATTCAGTCATTGGCACAGAAATGTGTGTCTCATTGCCGTTTGCCAATGGAGACTCCGGGCGACCCTTGTAAGCATTGTTCGTGCGCAGAAGCGGCATAAATAATTAAGCAGGCGGCCGGAGAGCGGGCCAACAACAGAGGGTAATTTTTGCGCTGCATCGGTTTGTCGTAAGCAGAATCACGCTAGACTGCATGTTGTGGCGTTTCATATTACTCTTGCTCATTCTTTGGTGATTTTAAAGTCGTCGTCGTTCAGTTGCGTCTTACATCTGCTGGGTTAGTACAAGATTTTTAGCGGGTCTTCATAATGTCAGAATAAACGCCCCCCCGATAGGGAATAAGCGATCGCCATGTATGCGGTGGCGTGCGATTATCTGCGCCGTCTATTCCGGCTGCGCACGGGTGTTTAAATTCCGCGCGTGCAGGCATTCCTCCTGCATAGTAGGACAGGCATACGACAGACGTCGTTGTGAAAGAAACGACGCCTCTGGGGAGAGCGAAGAAGGGAAGAGCCATGTACAGAGGCACAGCGACGAGAGGGCAAACGAAGGAGGAAGAGAGCAAAGGGAAAGCTGGGCGGCCGGCGGCGCGTGGACATTATCGGCCCGAGCAAAAAAAATTTTCTTGGCCACAGTCGGCGCTCCTCTTTATATCTTGCTCCGTGATTAAACCTTCCGCATTCACGATTCATAACAAGGGCGCAGGTGTCCTCGGAGGTTTACTTTATAAATTTGCTTGCTTTCTTACCTTTTCGATTCCTCACTATGCCATGTTTTCAGCACTTAGACTTGATATATTAGTCCTATTATCGTACTTTGCTGAGTATAATTGCTTCGCCGGGTAAATATTTGGTATGCTTTGTTTTTTACTTCAGTAGAACATTTAGATTCAGTGATACACGGTCAAAATCATGGAAACGGCTGGTTTTTGAAATCCTGATCATTCCGTAACCAAAATCTAAACTTGTCTCACTTAGCCTCTTCCGATTTTCTCATATTTCCAGATTGCAGATTGTAATACCCCAATGTTTGCAGGGAATAAGTAGCAGACAGAGGCGTAGCGAGGGGGGGGGGGGGGGGGGGGGTCTTTGGGGCTACGCCCCTGGTATGAGAGTGTTTTGTGTGTGCTGATTGTAAGTTATAAATAATAAGCGCGCTACAATATTTCTTGCGGGAAACTATTTCCTAAGCTCTAGTGGAACTACATTAAAATCCTGAAACCCGCATGCCGGCATCCATGCACGCACACACGCACGCGCACACGCACACACACACGCACGCGCACACGCACACACACACGCACACGCGCACACACACGCACGCACGCACACACGCACGCACGCACATGTACAACAATTACCCGCCGCGGTGGCTCAGTGGCTAAGGCGTTGCGCTGCTGAGCACGAGGTCGCGGGTTCTATTCCCGGCCGCGGCGGCCGCTTTTCTGATGGAGGTGAAATGCAAAAACGCCCGTGTGTACGAGATTTCGGCGCACGATAAAGATCCCCAGGTGGTCAAAATTAATCCGGAGCCCTCCACTACGGCGCGCCTCATCGCCTGCGTTGCGTCGGCGCGTTAAACCCCACAATCAATCAATCAAATCAACATGTACAACAATTTCGAGGCGTTTGGATACAGTTAAAGGAGTTCAAGCCTAAAATAGTCCTAAATAGGGCTGGTTCACACATACACCCACGTATACACAGGCCTATATTAACGGGCCCCGGGCATTTCATGAAATGCTCTCGATCAGAGGCTTCGAGTGATTTGCGTAGAGAAACGTCTTCCTACTAGTTCTTGGAGACTCTGTGAACAGGGACTGCACCCATGAACAAGGATGAAGTCCATGGATGTATGCGAATACCCCTTGTCGCTATCCTGCGCATACATTCCGGCTTTGCGTGGGCGTGATCCGCTCCTACTTTGGAGTTATAGAAATGGCTCTGGCAGGTCTGGTATTCCGGCAAAATTACCCCACGGAAGGGCCCTTTCGAGCTCTTTAATTATATAAAAAGCTAAGGAACAAACGCACCCTTCGATAGCGTTAAAAGTGTTCCCCCTGGATTGAAGAAGCACTAAGCCCAAGTCGAGTACCAAGAAAAACAACCGTCTAGCAAATGTATAAGAATGTGGACGCTCTACATGAGATTTACTGTGGGATTCCTAAGTATCATAATTACATACTGAAGGATTTAAGCCCGATGCTTCACTCCACACTGGAAGTGGCAGAGGAGGCATAATTGCCGTCATTCAAAAACCACGCAGCGTATGGCGTATGTTGAAAAGAAACAAAGTTGCATGCATCGAACACACCAGCGATAGTAAAAAAATGAAAAAAAGGAAGTACTTATTGAATGTTTGGTTAGTTGCATGTGCAAATAAAGCAACGAGACACAAAATAAAACACGATACAAAAAGAAACGCTACTGCAGCGGCAGCGAGTGCTAAGAGTTATTGTTAGGTACATGACCTTGCTTCCGAATGAACATGTGGCGTTCAAGAAAGAACTATTGACGCCACAGAGACTCAGAAACACCTTGCCGCCAGAAGGGGCATCAGAAGGTTTCCTTACTGGGGCAGTGCAGGGAAGAAATATCACTAGTCAATTCTTTTCCTCGTGCTTGGAAAAACGCGGCTTGTGGCTGGTAGACTATAACGTTATTGTCAAAATGCACTATTGTAAGAAAGCGTTGCCAAAAGCGCCTCAACGCGCTCGTTCAATTGTTTGAGAGCCCTTACACTATGTACTTTATGCTTGTGCTGCTTTTATTCGTCGTTAAAAGGAGATTACAAAATGACTGCATTATGTGAGTACGCTGATTTCTGACAACAATCGGCGCCATCGAAATCACCTATGGTTCTTTTGCGACATGGCAATAAGCGCCGGTTGTGGCGTATAAAAAGTACAAAAATATTAAGATATTAAGCAAAATATGCTTAAGTCACCATAACCTTTGTTTCGCTTTATCTTGTAGAACTAGCCCGTCGCAGTCGTTTTATACAGCTACATCCTCGAGTCTAGCGCCGAGAATTTTTTTCTCCACAACCTAGGATAACCAGCCACAAGCAAAGCGATAAATTTCTGATCCGAAAGGGAGTAAGCCACGGAGATACCATCTTGCCAAAACAATTCAGAGCATGTCTGGAGGGGGTATTTTGAAAGCTTGACCGGGAAAATATAGGATTAAGGATAAACGGGGAATACCTGAGCCATTTGAGATTTGCGGACGACATAGCTAGCCTTGCTGAGTGAGACTGCAGAACAGATGCAAACAATGCTTGAGGAACTACAACCAGAAAGCCAGGCCATTGGGCTAAAAACAAATATGAATAAATCTGAATTAATAAGGAATAAACATGCCAAAAACGCCCTCTTAAACTTAGGAAACGAAACGCTAGAAGTAAAACAACCGAACTACCTTGGACAGATGGTTAGTGCTGACCCCAACCACTATAGAGAAATCCGGCGCAGAATAGGTACGGGCTGCAGGGAGCACTCGGCAAGCAGTCCCAAATGATTAAAAGTAATCTACCTCTGTCACTCAAAAGAAAAATCTACAACCAGTGCATTCTGGCGGGGATGACATGCGGAGCTGAAACTTGGCACCTTACTAAACAACTAGAAAGCAAACTTAGGTTGGCTCAACGGGCCATGAAATGATAATGTTAGGAGTAACACTCAGGGGCAGGACACGAGCTACCTGAATCAGACAACAAACTAGAGTAGACGATATCATAGTTCAAATAAAGAAAAAGAAATATATTTGGGCTGGCCATGTAGTGAGACGAACCGACAACCGCTTGACAATTAGGGTAACAGAATGGGTACCAAGAGTTGGGTCTAGAAGAAGAGGGAGGCCATTAACCCGATGGAGGGATGAAATAAAGAAATTTGGGGGTAAACTGTGGACTCGCGCAGTGCAGGACAGGAGCGGTTGAAGGCCAGTGGGAGAGGCCTTCGTCCTTCGGTGGACCAGGGTAGGCTAACAACAATGATGATGATGACAACTTCGTCAATGCGCCAGCAAGCAAACTGCCAGGGCTTTTGCTTTTTCTGCAATGCTATCACGCTGGCCAGAAATGTTTTGCCGTGCCATATGCAAAATACGTTTATAGTGGCATGTGTTGGTCGGAATTTGCTGTCCCGTAGCGTTCAGTATGGCACATTCGTTTAGAGACGTAAACGCGCCGCAGGAGTCTCGACTACAAAGTGCCTCGTTCGTATTCGCGCGAGGTTGCTGTTTCCCCATTGCTTGCAGACACGGAGGCTGTATTCCTGTTAGACTACAGGAACGCCTATGCTAACCGCTTTGGGGGCGCCCCATTTTTCTCTTATGATGCGAGAGTGCATGATCATCCCTTCTTGCCGAGTAATGTCGCGCGTTGTTGCGGCAGCCGGCACGTTTCGGCTGTCCAATAGGCGGTGTGGACGTAGGCGATGATGCGGCAGCTTCCTCAATTTCTGTTGCTGCATTTCTAGCGTGCGCTGTCTAGTGAATCGCATGACCCGCCGCGGTGGCTCAGTCGCTAAGGCGTTGCGCTGCTGAGCACGAGGACGCGGGTTCAATTCCCGGCCGTGGCGGCCGCCATTTCTAATGGAGGCGAAAAGCAAAAACGCCCGTGTGTATGTACGATATTCCAGGCCAATTGGAAACTTGACGAGATGTTCCTGGCCTACTCTGTGGCTGCGTAAACCTGGGGACGCCGTGTTTTTTGCCTACTGAGCTAATGGGCCAAGTAACGCGTATTGATACTCACGCGTTAAAAAGAAGCTTACACGACGAAGCCCTCAACGTGTCCCATATCAGGTGTGCGCAACTTCTGATTTGAATTTCACAGTCCTCCAAACATCTAGCCTCGATCTCGAAGGAAAAAAAGCTAAGAAAATAATCGCTGGGAAGAATACCAGGGACAGATAGGACAGGCTTAGCTGATGCGCTTGTACTGTTCGGGACAAACGTCGGTGCACTGTATTAAAAGCAGGGCGCACAAGAACAAAAAGAACAGGCCGGCCCGCACAGGCTGCGGAAAACAGAAATGATTTGAACTAAGTCCGTATGAGTACCGAGGGACGGTCGGGGAACCGGTGGTGAATGTAAAGAGAATGGTTAGTCGATACCCTCTCACCAGGAAAAAATAACCGAGGGTTTAGTATTTTTGAAAGCGAAACCAATCTTCTTACTATTTTTGATTTCATTAGGAACGGGTTGATTATTGATGCTGAGTTCAGAATCCGGTATAGAGTTGGCGCGCTGTTTAGGTGTTCATTCCCACAGTGTAAGTATAGGGCGGATTTTTTTTTTTTGGCTCATTCCAACCGGGTATTATTATGCTACTTGTGTGGTACTTTGGAGGGTGTCTTGTTGGTCACCTATGGAGTCCAGAGTGTGAGATCATCGGCGTATAGGGCGTGTCGCAGGTTGGGGATGGTCGTCAACAGAGGAGATAGGTCTTTCATACCGATGTTGAACAGGAGTGGAGATATCACTGAGCTTTGTGGGGTTCCTTAGGTGCAGTTTGGAAAGTGTCGGAACGGAGGTGCCCGATTCCCATTGTTGCAGTGCTACTGATTAAGAATGAGGCAATGCAATCGTAGAGACGTTGGCCGCAGTTAGTGAAGGCGAGACCTTGAAGGATTGCTTGATGAGTGATGTTGTCAAATGCTCCTTTGATGTCTAGAGCCAGGATCGAGAATTTGTGGTGATTTGTAAGTTTGTCAATGCTATCTTCTTTCAGTTGAAGTGAGAGATGTGAGCGCGCAATTCATACATCGTATCCAGGAAGTAACCGTTGTCCTCAATGTGGCGTGAAAGTCGGCAGTGGGCCACGTGTTCTATAGGAGTTTTCCAACACAGGAGGTTAAGGAGATGGGTAGTAGATTTTTTCTGTATTCAGAGGTTTTCGCGGTTTAGGTATGAGGGTTATATCCGCGTATTTCCATTGAGGTGGTAGGGAGCCAGACGTCGTTTTCAAGGGCTATAGGGTCGAGGTTGCGAAGTAGTTTGTTCAGAATTTTGTCTTTTCCTGGGGTGGTGTTTCTCGTGAGGTTGTTCACAGAGGCTTCCATTTCGGCTATTGAGAAAGGTTCAACTAACTCTGGATTGGGGCTACCGGTGTATGGGGGGATAACTTGCGTTTGGTTTGCGGACGTTGCTTTGAGGGATTTCTCTACTTCTTGTATGAGGTCTAGCAGCGTGTGCAGATTTGTGGTGGCATTGAGAGGCGTCTGCATAGCGAGTGAAGCGGAGGTGCTCATACTGTCCTTGGATTGCTCGTGCCCTTGCGGGTCGTCGTGCCTTGTTATAGGTCGGATGCGTGTTTCGTGGGATTGGCGCCACTCCGATGTATTATCGAATGGGCCCCGGAATGCGTGTCTTCTCGTCTTGCTGTTGTGGGGTCGAATACCCTGGCCGGCGGAGTGTCGCTCTTCCCGTGGTGGTGAGTTGCAGGCGTGTGAATTGAGAAATTCGATGAGCTTCTTGTACTTCTCCCACGTATCGTGGACGCCCAGTTGTAGCAACTTTTTTGTTGCTGTTCTGGGGGGCAATACTCGTGCGGTTTTGCAGGCTTGCCGTATCGCGGTGTTCAGTGTGGCTTGTTCGGAGGGTTTTAGGGCTAAGTATGGAGCACTTTATGCAATCCGGCTGATAAGGATGGCTTGGATTATGTGCAGAGTATCTGCTTCTTGGAGGCCCAATTTTCGGTGAGAGACTCGTTGGATAAGGTGCATTAATTGTGAGGAGTACATTGTAGTGGTAGGATTGTTTGGGCACCCGACCCGTCTTTCGGATTGGTGAGCCCCAGAATTAGGAGAGTGGCGCCGATCCCACGTAACATGCATCCGACCTATAACAAGCAAGGCACGACGAGCGACAAGGGCACGAACAATTCACGTACAGCATGATCACCTCCCCTTCACTTGCTATACAGACCCCTCTCCATACCACTACAAATCTGCCCATGTTGCCAGTGTGACCGACGCCAACGGAAAAGAATTAACCGTGGTCACGACCATTACAAAATCAATAGAAACTGCTGAAGAAGTTGCTATAGCCCTAGCTGCTACCACTTGCGAAGACTACACAGTTATGCTGACAGACGTCCAAGCTGCATGCCGCAATTTTCTGATCGGCCGAATACCCTTACCAGCATTGGCTACACTAAAACAAATTAAACGACTTCCAGAACTACAGATTGTCTGGTCACCTGGCCATGAATCCCTCAAAGGAAATGAGTCGGCACACGCCGCTTCCCGCGCCCTTACACACCGGACTATTTTCCCGAGAGGGAGATAACCTACAAGCTGAAGACATCCGCAAGCCCATGCCTTGCGAAAATACGCCGACATACTCGCCCACTACCGGCAGGGGTGCCGACAATATCCGGCAACCCACCAACACGTATCCAAAGCTGAAGCTACAATATTCCGACGACTACAAACGAACTCTTACCCCCACAATACCCTACTCCATGCAATGTACCCCACCCTCTACCCAGCATATTGCAAATACTGCCCCCACCCTTACTCTTACTCCTCATCTCCAGCCTACATACGAGAGTGGGTGGCACGGCTGACCAGCTCCAACCTCTCCTCTCAGCGTAGCCTGGTGGAGATGGCCCAGGTGGCCAGCGCAGGCCAGGGTAACACGGACTAGAGGAAACCCCGGACCGGGCGGTTGCCCTAACATCAGCACCTAAGGCTCGATTAAATTAAGTTTATTCCTCCTCCTCCTAGAAACCTTCCCTGTTTGGAGGGAAGCGATACATTTTTTTTAAAGGTTTTTGCAAGATGCTACATGAAATGTATTATTTATGTCGAAATAATTTGATAGGTTCCACACAAACTCAGGTTACATGAAAGATTACCCGTTTACTCTTCGTGTTGGTCGGATACTGGTTTAAATAATTTTGAGCGCCTCCTTTCAGTTTTCTAAATGATGGTAAAGTTTTTAATGATTTCTGTCATGGCCACCTCGAACCGTTCCTGAGAGAGTTATAAGTGAGCAATCATCTTTTTTTTTTCTTCCCCCTTGCCCTTGGTTCAATACGGGTAAAGAATAGGCGTTATTGTGAACCACTGAGGCTTAAAAGTCGCACATTGGTTTTAATTTTCCTGCGAAATGAGCGCCGGCAGCGTGCAGGGCGCTTAATAAAGTGCGAGCGGGACAGTGGCGCCTTCAGAGAATACTAGTATTTGGTTCCCGGGCACTTGCCTATGTAATGGGTGTCTCATATTTCAGGTGCAAGGCGCTGTTGTGTTTTTTCATCTCTGTCGCGCATTCCCGGTAGCCTACAGACTCCCTCGGAAGTATATTTTCAAAACTAGGCTTTTGCGCGAAGTGGTTCACTGCCGCCTTTTCAGGCTGCCTTTTCCCCTTCTTCTCTCACTCCAGACAGCTTCGCATGCTGTCACCCCTTCCTTCTCCCAGAGGCTCGCCTTTCTTAAAGCTGCAGGTGGCTCATCTTCGCCTAAAGGTTGCCGCCATTTTTCTTATCGCAGAATGAAATGTGTGCCCAATTCCCGCGAAAAATTGTTCCACACGTGAGAATGAAACGACGTTATCAGATGAAGGCCAAGTGAGACACAGAACGACGACACGTACGGCTGCCCAGACATGTCGTATTGGGTCTCTCGTTGTCTTCGTCTGTTAGTGGTGATTTTTTTTTCTGCCTTTGATCATGAAGCAGCTTGATCAGCAATAAGTAGTGGGAAACCTCGCGCACCTATATGTCACTGAGCCTTTCTTTTCATTGTTTCGCTTTAGTTCCCATGCTTTGCGCAGGGAAAGTCAGGTTCGTCCGCTACGCAAAGGGGGTGCACTGGAAGGCAAGCCAAATCGGGGCGCGAAAGGGGAAGCAACGCGATGGCCGCCGTGCACCCGAGAAGGAAAGAGGACGGGGCAAAAGGACGGGGTGATGGATCAACAGGCTCGTTCCTGACAGGGCCCGCCTTCATCTTTCCAGGGACAGCCGAGGGCCAGTCGTCTCGAAAATATGGGCCTCGCAGAGCACGCCCGTGTATTAATCTTGATTTCTCCGTCGCATTTAATTAGAGCCCGAGGCGCAGCGCAGCGCTCCCTTTTCCACAGCCCCGGACCCCTGCGGGCGCCGCCGGCGTGGACAGTGGCAGTGGGCGCGGTGACGCCTTTTTTCGGCCACTTGCCTTCCTGCCGCACCGAAGAGAAACAAGGCCCGTGCACGGTGGACACCTTGCCACGGAGCAGCCTGCCGAAGGCAGCCCCGCCAAGAAGTTCCATTCAACCAAGCCGCGTCGATACACTGCAGTGGGCATCGCATGGACCCTTTGTTGATCCGGACTGCATGGACTTCCGGCACTTTCGAGCACATGTTCACTGCCAGCAATGCCCTTCCGCACGCCCCCTAGTTTCATACAGCGAACTCAGTTATGCTGAACTGAAAGGGAACAGCATCATTTATTCGCAGAATTGGGAACACAGCGTAAGAGAATCACCATAATGCATTGATGATAACTTAAACTGGCATAGATATGTAAATACCAACTGGCACATCATCACCCTACGGGTGTGTGAGTTTCAGAGTAGATGTTGACGTACGGCTGGGCGGGTAAGATGATTCTTGGAACTCAATATTTCATGCGGCACGTCCTATGGTTTTCTTTTTTTTTTTTAAGCGAGAAACCCGGATTCGAGGCCCGGGGCTCCTGAAATGGCAAGAGCATTTGGTTTTTCAGATACGAAATTAGGGAGCGTACGCCGTGATACAGGTGACTAACAAACAGTGACAGGCACAGGGCAACAGACCGACGCCAAGCAAAAGTACCCCCTTTAATAAA